>NC_073307.1:122914439-123064439 GCF_027595985.1 Sorex araneus | reverse complement strand
TGGCAGTGCTCAGGGGTCACTTCTGGTTCTATGTTAAGGAATCACTGCTGATGGCACTTAGGAAATTATATGAAGTACTGAGGATCAAATCTGGACAAGCCACATGCCAGGAAATTGCTCTACCCACCATACTATCTCTCTGGCTCCAATATCTGTCTCTCTCTTTTTTCTCACTTTATAAGAAAATAAATTCTCCACTGAAATCTAGGCTGAGGGTTGAAGCAGGAAAAAGAAAACAATCTCAGAGCTTGAGGAAAGGGGAATAATTGGATATCTGTCTCTGCCCCTAACCATCCACACTGCAAAGGCCAGAAAACTATTCATCAGTCGTCCTGAAAAGTACTTAAACACTGGCTTTTTGATCTGATATTATCCAATGATACAATTCTATAGCAATGCTATAGAATCACCAACCTAGAAAACAGACTGTTTTTTTGGAATTCGCTGCAACACGGGTAGAACTGAAAGCTATATTAAATCAAGCAAACCATCACTGTTTTATATATATCACTGTCATCCCGTTGCTCATCGATTTGTTCGAGCGGGCACCAGTAATGTCTCTCATTGAGAGACTTATTGTTACTGTTTTTGGCATATTCAATATGCACGGGTAGCTTGCCAGGCTCTGCCGTGCGGGCTCCATACTCTCGGTAGCTTGCCGGGCTCTCCGAGAGGGGCGGAGGAATCGAACTCGGGTCGGCCGCGTGAAAGGCGAACGCCCAACTGCTGTGCTATGGGTGTGGTAGCTCGAGCCAAGTAAGCCATAAGAAGGACAAACAGGATGATTTGACTTACACATGGTGTGTTGAACAACGGGATGAGGTATGTAGAACCAATTCACAGATGCAATGTTTGAATTGGGGGATGCCTAGATCACCCCGGACCAGAGAATAGAGAGGAGAAGGGCAGAGAAGGAAAGAAGCTGGGGGAGAAGGGTGGGGTGAGATAGTTGGGAAGCAACAGGGAGCAGGGGTCAAGGTGATGGAGCACATTGGTGTGTAAAGGGGTGGTCTGGCTCAATACCCAAACCAAGCATCAACAGCTCTGAAAACAAGAGATCCAAATTTCAAGGACCAAACTAAAAAATGTGCCTGTGAAGGTTATAGACTGGGGATTGGGGACACCAGGGGCGAAAGGAAACCTGGGAGCCCTGGGGGAGGGGAAAAGACACTAGTGGGGGAACATAGAATGTCTAAGACCCAACTATGAATAACTTTGTAAATCATGGTGCCTTAATATTTTTTTTCTTTTTGAGTCACACCCAGAGATGCAATAGGGGTTACTCCTGGCTTTGCACTCAGGAATTGCTTCTGGTGGTGCTTGGGGACCATATAGGATGCTGGGAATTGAACCTGGGTCGGCCGGGTGCAAGGCAAATGCCCTGCTGCTGTGCTATCACTCCAGCCCCAGTGCTTTGATAATTTTTTAAGAAATAAAACAGGCATATTTGAAGGGAGCAAAAAGCACTTCTTTGAGGCATTGGTAAAATAAACAGAAAAGGCATCTGCTGTTGTCTCTGTTAGGGCATGGATCAAGATCTCCCTATAATGACAAAGAGACTCCAGAGACTGAAAACAGCAAGCAGGGTTTATTGTAAGACTGGCTAGCCAGGGTCCAGCCGCCTACTCAGACATGCAGGTCCAGCAGATTGGGCAAAAGACCCCGAGCTTCTTCAAAGGAGATCTTATATAGGCCTTCCCCGGCCATTACAGCAGAGCCCGCACATTTCATAGTCAATAGATTTGTAGTATTACAAACTTTCTTAACCAATCCATTTAAAAGGACCTCACTCCTTAGCCTATGGTTTTAGAGATCAGTATTCGCACCAATACTCAGGAATGTCCCGGTTCTGGAGGCAGTCCTGGGTCTTGTGATATGGGTCTTGTGATATGGGTCTTGTTATCTGGTCTGACCACCACCCTTCTTGTGACCCAGGTGTCTGTATCCAAATTCCTTGCTCAGGGACAGATAGACAAGTTATTCTACAATACAGGCTCCTGTAAAAAGAGTCTTAAGAAAGCAAAATAGATTCCTGTGGTCTGTCCTGGGCCAGTTCCTCACAGTCTCTAGCACTAGAACTCTCCCATCAGCTGTCTGTCTTCTGACATGTTGGCATAGACAGAACAAAAGGGTTCCCAGTAGCAAAATCATATAAAATTCCACCAGTCAAATAAGATTTGCAAAGTACCTTGGTTTTGCAATGACAAGCCCCCTCCCCACCCGCAATTTAAAGTCAAAGCAACTATACATGAAACACAACACGAAACCAATACGGAACAAAATTTAGAAAATGAATTGTGTGGATCCCGACAAAAGGTAAACTGGGTCGGGAGGGGTGGTGGCAAATATTCAGTGCAAAGAGGAATCACAAGTAAAATTCTGTCTGTGAACAGGAGACCTGCGTGGGTTTAGATATCTGGTGTGCAGAAAACAGAAGCCCAACGCCTGCACTTCCTGCATGACATAAAATACCATTGAGGCAACAATAAACTGAAAAAGCTGACAGCCATAAGTTGTCAGCACGGTGAATCTCATGCCTCTTGTGACCAAGCAGACTACTCAAAGGGCAGCCAGAGGGGCAGCGGACTGGGTGCTGAGTGCGAGCCATGTGGTCACTGACAAAGGGATATGTTAGAACATTTAAAATGGGGCCATCTTGCCACACTCAGCAGTGAAGAATCCTGGCCAGTGGGCACTGTAACACCAGAGAATGCTCTGGGCCCCAAACCGAGCCGATATCACCGGGGTGCCCCAGATGGAGGAGGTACAGTGTCTCCCCGCCTTCTCCAGATGGAATCCCGGCGACCATGAACTTCTACAAGCATGGCTCCGGTATGTGGGGACCAGGACTATTTCTCTGAACCTTTCTTGATATACAAAGTGAACAATGGAAAATAGATGATCTAGCATCTGCCCCCAGAAGGCAGGCTTGAATGGTGGTGTTGAATAGCCAAGCAAAATAGAATGCCCAAAACTATAGAGAGAGCCCCAGAGGAACACAAACCAATTTCGGAACCCAACAGTTCTTGCAGAAATGCCTCTAGACTGTGAGCTAAGCTATGGCCCTGTGCCGCTCTGGGAGGGGAAAGGTTTTTGTCCCTCGGCCTTTCCTCTCAGTGACAGTGACATGGTGACCACCATCTTTCAGAGCCCATTGGACAGAGGTACGAGTTTGCAGTGACAAGGCGCATGGGAAATCTCAGGATGGGGGCCGGTACCAGCGCTGCCTCTCACCCAGACGAGACCTTGAGCAGCTGCCCACAAATGGCTCCTCCACTCCTGAACAGCCATGATCCCAGAGGCACACAAACCAATTTCGGAACCCAGAGGCTTCTGGCAGAAATCACTCTGGACTTAATTGCTAAAATGCCATAAATCCAAAATCTTCATTCTCAGCAATAGAAAACAAATTATCAAATGATGCCTTTTCGGCAGGTCTGATCGTTGGGGGGAAATTCCAAACAATAATAGAGGATTTTCTGTCGATAATTGAATGTAATCAGAGTAAAGAGAGAGTAAAGTGAAAATCATCAGCCACACAGGCGGGGATGGGATGGGGAGTGGAATGGGGGGTATACTGGGGTTCTTGGTGGTGGAATGTGCACTGGTGAAGGGATGGGTGTTTGATCATTGTATGACTGAGACTTAAACCTGAAAGCTTTGTAACTGTTTTCACAGTGATTCAATTAAAAAATACTTAAAATAAATAAATACATAAATAAAAATAAAATGGTTCTCAAATGTTTGACCCTGGAACCCTTGTATGCTCCAAAAATATTGAGAACTTCAAAGGGATTTTGTTTAAGAGAATTACATTGCTTGACATTTGCAGTATTGAAAAATACAGATAGAGAGTGTGCAACGGGTAGAACATTTGCCTTGCATACAGCCAACCCAGGTTCAATATCCAGGACCACAGATGGTCCCCCAAGTCCCACCCCCTGAATGATGAAATAAGAGTAAATAAGAGCTCTAAACACCACAAGGTGTTTTCCTCCGCCTCTCCTGCCGAACAAAAAAATAAATAGAAATGTGGACTGGAGAGTAGGGAAGGCACTTGCCTTGCATGCAGTTGTGGTGGCTGCAACGCTGGTTCAAATCCTCAATACCACATCTGGCCCTCAAAACAAAGAGTGAGGAATAGCTCCAGAGCACTGCCAGATCTGGCTCCCAAGCAAAATATATATAACTTATATGATAAATTACATACACTGCATGTATTTACATAGCTATGTTTTATATATAGCACTGCACTGTAGCACTGTCATCCTGTTGTTCATCAATTTGCTCATTAGCTTGCCGGGATCTCTGAGAGGGATGGAAGAATCGAACCTGGGTCAGCCACATGCAAGGCAAATGCCCTACCCACTGTGCTATCACTCTGTCCTTTTATATATCACTGTCACTGTCATCCTGTTGCTCATCAATTTGCTCGAGCGGGCGCCAGTAACGTCTCCATTATGAGATTTGTTACTGTTTTTGGCATATCGAATATGCCACAGGTAGCTTGCCAGGCTCTGCCCTGCAGATGAGATACAATCTATGTAAATTACATATATATAAGTAAATTATATATATCTGGTTTGGGGGCAACATCTGTAGTGCTCAAAGCTTACTCCTGGCAGTGCTTGGGGAACCATAATGTGGTATCTGTTTTGAATCCAGGTCAGTAATGTACTAGAACTTCAGCTCTGTATTATTCTCAGGTTCAATTATTTTTTTGCAAATCCCTTTAGTGTGTAGCTTATTAGAAGGCAGATACATTTTTATATTTACCTCTGCCTTCAGTCCTGATTTCTGTTTCAACTGAAATAAATATATGAAATTTCATGGATAAGCAGTTGGGGAGGGATCATTAAAATAACTGTTTTAGGTAACTGTACATGTTATTTTTTAATAGTATATCTACCAAAATAAATTAAGTGGTGACTTTTTGTGTTGTCTGCTTTTGTTTGGGGGCCACATCTGCCGGTGCTTTAGGGCCACCTCAGGCTTGCATAGGGATTACTTTTGATTCTCTGCTCAAGGTGGTCCTGGAGGTGCCCTTAGCAATGCTCAGCCAAGCATGTGGTGCTGGGGCTCAAACCCACTCCTTTCACATGAGCTCAGTTCTCTCTGGCCCATTAGTGTTGACTTTTTTTTTCTTTTTGGGTCACACCCGGTGATGCACGGGGGTCAGTCCTGGCTTTGCACTCAGGAATTACTCCTGGTGGTGCTCAGGGGACCATATGGGATGCTGGGAATTGAACCTGGGTTGGCCATGTACAAGGAAAATGCCCTACCTGCTGTGCTATCGCTCCAGCCCCTTGTGCTGACATTTTAATGTAGAATGTGAAGCTATTTTGAAGTATTTTCATACTCAGTTGTTTTAAAGCCCATCAGTGCAGTACTCTGATGGATCTTGTATCCATACCTGATTTTGTGATAGCCTGCACTGGTCATTTGAAAGATAGAATATTTGGCTAAGTTATGCAAATCTTCCAAATGTGACCCATTTCCTCACACACATTCAAGTATTAGTATCACCATTAATCTCACTGAAAAGGACATTATACTGGAATGTGTCAAACTCATGCTAGGAGAATACAGTTTTCTAAGGTTTTAATTTTTACTGGAAATCTCAAATTCTATCTTTAGCAACAGATACTGTTAGCTGTTCCCCTTGAGGGACAGACCCAGTTCACTCATTTGCAGCAAAATTTTAGCAAACACCAAAATGTGAATCAGCAGAGTCTGTGTATCAGCAGCTCTTTCATGAAAGAATAGCTAGTTCAGTTTATAACCTAAACAAGCCCAGTGCATATACAGCAGTGATCACCGTGCTTTGGTGAAAAACTGCTTTATACATAAGCTGTGCAGGATTTCACACAATTTGTCTAGTTTGGGGGCCACGCCCAACTGTGTTCAGGGCTTACTCCTGGCTCTGTGCTAGGGATCATTCCTGTTGGGTTTGGGGGATCATAGGGACTGAACCTGAGTTCATGTGCAGGGTCTGGATTTATGTGCAAGGTTCATGTGCAAAGCCCTCCCTGCTGTACTATCTCTCTGGCTCCACACAGACTATTTAAAACACATATATTTGAGGAATCAGAGACGTAGAAGAAACTGCATAAAAGCACTCCCCCTGCACACAGCCGGCCTGGGTTTTTGTTTGTTTTTCTTAATTTTATTTTACTTTTTTAAAGTTTTTCACAATAATTTATTACATTAAATATTCCTCTTTGAGAATTATCCCACTAGCTTGTCAGTCACACAAAGGGTTCCTGTGTCCAGTGGCAGGCTAGAGCCAGCCTGAACGGCTTCTAGCTCTTCAGGACTTTATAAGGTGGTGTTACCCCATTATATCAACCAGCATGGAGTGGAAAGATGGACCAGAGGTAAGGTAAGCACTCCAGTTAGTGCTCAGAAGACCATACACAGTACTGGGGATTAGACTGAAATGGGTCATGTGCAAGGCTCACCTTAACCCCTGTACTCTCTCTACAGCTGCATGATGTTAGTGTTTGATTACTAATATCCTGGCTAGTGCAAAATACCTCCTCCTTTTTATCACTGTATCACTGTTATCCCGTTCATCAATTTACTTGAGCAGGTACCAATAATGTCTTCATTCTCCCCAGCCCTGAGATTTTAGCAGCCTCTCCTTACTCATTTTTCCCAACGATTGGAGGCTCTTTTCAGGGTCAGAAGAATGAGACTTGTTATTTATTACTGAATTTTCATATTGAATATGCCACGGGGAGTTTGCCAGGCTTTTTCATACGGGCAGGATACTCTCAGTAGCTTGCCAGGCTCTCTGAGAGGCATATATTGTTATTTCCCTTTTGCGGCCACACAATCCAGGAATACATTCACTCATGCTTGAGGCCATACCCAGGTGTGTGAAAAGCAGCCTGGAGCTTGGCAGCGGTTGGGTAGTAGAAGTTGGCTGCAAGGGGCTTGGTCCCTTGGAGTGAGGAGGGCTCTCATCCGCTCTTTCTGAGGCACCCCTGGCTCGGAGTCCGGTGGCATGGTTATGGGGGCCTCATTTTATGCTCCCTTCCGGGAGAAGCAGCCGTGAGTTCTGGAGGGTGGTCGGATGAGGAGATTATTGGACACCAGCAGGAGGTGGCTTATGGGCATGACCCCTGGGTCACTGGAGATTGGGGGAAGCAGGCAGAAGATCTCTGCTCCCGGGTCCCGTTGATCCCAGAGCCCAAGATCACAAATTTCCTCCTTTTGATAGTGTTTCTAAAGTGCTAATAACGTAATGGGGGATATTCCCTAATTGGCATTAACCTCTTAATAAATGCTTATTCATTTCATTGACTCCTTTTCTGAAACCCTGGTCAGATGATATATCTCAGGATTTCATTGTGATGATAGTGCTTATGGCCACACTTGGTGGTCGGTGCTGGGGATTCAAACTACGTGTGAGTATGTGCTCTGCCACTTGAGCATCCCTCCTCCCCCAATTTCTTTTTAAATCTGAGAATGAAAGTATTGAATATGTCCACCACATAAAATTCTCAGCAGTGTTGACAATAGCTTCTCAGTGAACTATAAAGGTTATACAAGACTTAAAGGTTATAAAAACTTAATGGTTATACAAAACTCTCATATCCATTCATGCCAGGTTTGGTTGTCAAATGAGTGTTTTTTTTTTCTTTTTGGGTCACACCCAGCGATGCTCAGGAGTTACTCCTGGCTTTGCACTCAGGAATTACTCCTGGCGGTGCTTGGGGGACCATATGGGATGCCGGGGATCGAACCCCGGTCGGCCGCGTGCAAGGCAAACGCCCTACCCGCTGTGCTATCGATCCAGCCCCTCAAATGAGTTTTGAAAGAACATAACTTTGTTGTTCTGAACTTTGGGGATTTCAGAACTTCGAAGAAGGGGTATGATTGGGGAGCTGCTTTAGGCTCTGCACTGGGAAAGTGGTTCTGTCTATAAAGACTTCTCTGGGAAATGTCAAGGGGAAGAGGCCCATAGCACCTCTTCCCTGCAGCATGTTTTGTGAATAGGCTGTACCTTCTGTGACATGTTCTGTGAATGGACTGTACCTTCTGTGACATGTTCTGTGAATGGACTGTACCTTCTGTGACATGTTCTGTGAATGGGCTGTACATTCTGTAGTATGTTCTGTGAATGGGCTGTACATCCTGTGGCACATTCTTTGAAGGGGCTGTATGTTCTGTGGAACATTCCGTGAATGGGCTGTATGTTTTGTGGCACATTCTGTTAAGTGGCTGTATATTCTGTGGCACATTCTGTGAATGGGCTGTGGCACCTTTTCTCAGGAGCATATTCTGTAAATTATTTTGCCTTCGTAGATGAAAAATCCAAGAAATTGTTTTGGATTTTCACATTAAAAAAAAAAAGTTTGGGAAAAGCAATTCCCAAGCAGTGTTTGCCTGACAGATTGGGAAGGCAGAGTCACATTCTGGATCACCACTTCATGGCAGTTTCTCAGGCCCTTCCTCCCTCCTCACTTCCCCCTGTGGAGAAAGGAGAAAAGCCCCTCCTGTGAGGCCTCTCTCACGTTGCTGTGTATGCCTGCACACCCCGTGGCCGGATTTATTAACTTCATATCGTTAGTGAGGGGTTCATGTCAGACCTACCACAGGCCTAAAGATGGCTCCTGCTGTGTCCTGGTAGGAGGACAAATGGTGAGGCGAGGGCCAGGCACACAGCATGAATAGGCCTAAATTAGGCTGGGCCTAATAACCCGTTTACTAACACCTGTATTAAGTCCTCTATCACTAGGGGTGAACTGCTGTCGGACAAGCCATAATCCCATAAGCTTTTCATTTGCATAGCCCTCATTAGCTGATTCAAACTTGGAGAAGGCAGGTCTCTGCAGCTGGTGGGCCCATTCCTTCACACCGCCTGCCTGGGTGGCTTGGTAATGAAGTCATGTGGGTGGATGTGAGGTTTATATGTATGGAAGGGATTAAGAGTATTAGAATTTGTGTGAGCTGATGTTGCCATATTCTCTCTCATGGAGCCCAGTAATTGGATGGGAGGAGAAATGGCAGACCCATTAGTTTTGTCTGTTTACTCAGGAGCGGGGTGCTAGAGATTCAATTTTGCTTTCTTTGGCTCTCTCGCCTTTGTGAAGCGGGCCTGCTTTGTCTCCTCTGGCGCTGGGTACTTCCAAACGCCAGCTCAGCTAAGGCGATTCAGCCACAAAAAAAGAGAAGACGTGGGTGAGCAGGAAGAAAATGCAGCCCGGACTCAAGTGCTACTTGAAGGCAGCCTCACCCCGCCTGGACCAGTCCTGGGCTGGAGAGCAGGGGATAATTGAAATTTATCAACACTTCTGGGGACTTCTTTTTCTTCTTCTTTTTTTTTTGGATTATTTTATTAGTTCTCCACATTTGGGATTAACAATCCTCAGCATCAAACGCGCCGCAGGCTCCTTATTTGGAAAATGAATGGTTAGACATCTCGGAGACTTCAAGCAATTGCGGTATGTGCAGGACTTGCATAATTTTGATAGACAAAAAATAACATAAAGGGAAAAAAATCCATTTCCTGTGCTGTTTGTACAGCTGGAGACAGAGCTCCTTAGGCCTGATGATGTAAGAGGTGTGCCATTGTCGCAGCCCTTACCCCGACAATGCGGTCCCACAAATGTCGTTCACAAAACCAGACTGGGCAATGCTTAGAACTCTGAGCTGAACATTGTCTCCAGAGGGTGTAAGGCGCCACAGCCTGAACGATGTTTATTCATCAGCGGTACTAGGGTTTGCAAAGGCCAGAGATGAGGGCGCACACAAGAGTGAAGAGGAATGTGGATTGATTCGAACACCAGGGCTTGAAATCAGAGGAGGGAAAGGGGAAATATAAATTTATATCTCCAGGGACTTTATGGGGCTTGGGGGGGGGAGTTTTAAATAAAAGTCACAGTCACCCGTCTACCCCCAATTGAATGTGACATTTACTCTGCTAGTGTTTTTCACATTTGCTGAGATATTTTTATTTTAATTGGATTTCTGGATGGGGGGGCAGGGGGTTCATGGGAATAGGAAAAAAAGTACATGGGAAGAAACAATAGTACTTCAAAATTGACAGATAAGGGTTAGATCTATTGGTCATCTTTTTGAAAAGTTTGCAAATGTATCCAGTTAAAGTCAACAATATTCTTTCATGAAATGTTATCTACACCAATTTCCAGAGTACAGGACTCTAAACTTTAATCTTGAAATGTCCTCTGGGTTTCTGCTTTTAAATGGCTCTAGTGAAGGAACCTATTAAAATTTTCACCCAATGCAAGTCAGAGGCTATGAGTTAGGGCAAAGCAGTAATCCTTTTGCAAGATTAGCAACTTTAAAGGAGAATTCTATAGGTAACAGAGAAATAACAGTACCAATCAGTGGTCAGAAAGGTACTCCAGAGTACAATCAAATCTTAAAAAAACAAACAAAACATCAAGCAAGCAAGTCAGAGAAATAAATTAATAAAAACACACAGTCGCCCCCTCAGAGGCACCCACCAGTAGAACAAAACTTTGCCTTTTCTATCCCCCCACCTTTATTATTTTAATTATTTTCCATACCGATTATTGTTGTAAAAGCAGCATAATCTACTGTGATTGTTGCTCAATATTAGCCAACATTTTCAAGCTTTTACTCTCTGCTGTGTCTAAGTTACAGTTACAAAGATTTACCCAAATGGAATTGCATTCATAGTCACTCAATGAAATCTGGTTAGAACAACAATGAGGAAAAGTAGGGCGTTTGCCTTTCACTCGGCAAACCCGTGTTCAATTCCTCCCTCTCAGAGAGCCCAGCAAGCTACCGAGAGTATTGAGCCTGTGCGGCAGAGCCTGGCAAGCTACCCGTGCGTATTGGATATGCCAAGAACAGTAACAGTAAATCTCTCAATGAGAGACGTTACTGGTGCCCGCTCGAACAAATCGATGAGCAACAGGATGACAGTGACAGTGACAGTGATCCTGACAAAATGTTTTTTTGTGTGTGTGTTTGTGCCACCCTGGCTGTGCTCAAGGCTTTCCCTGGCTCTGGGCTCAGAGATCACTCCTGGGATGCTGGGAATCATACCTGGGTTGGCCACATGCAAGGCAAACGTCTTACCCACTGTGCTACCGCTCCAGCCCCTAAATGATTCTTAAGACCAGAAATGAATAGACTCTCAAGAGTTTCAAATCTAACCATGAAGCCCACACATTAAATCACCTCAGCAAAAATTTATTATACCCCCTTCCCTGTTCCCTGCATGGTGACAGTCATGTTCTTAAAATTTGGTGATCCTGATCTACCAGTTAATTTTCTAGCTGCTTTGTGTTCCTCTCAAGCTTATCTTTGCAACATTTATTTCTCATGGGGAAGGAATTTAACATTTGGGGGGCCAGCTTACCATGGCAGATGTCAAACACAGTATCTTGTTAGTGGGAGTAATTGTTCTCCTTTAGAGATAACGAAAGTGCCAGGAATACTGCCCCATAGTTCGAAGCCTGACTCATGAGCTGGTGGAGAAGGCAGTCAGACTAGAGAAGAGATCACTAAGACAATGATGGTTGGAGGAATTGTTTGGGATGGGAGATGTGTGCTGAAAGTAGATAAAGGACCAAACATGATGACCTCTCAGTATCTGTATTGCAAACCATAATACCCCAAAGTAGAGAGAGAGTATGGGGTAACTGTCTGCCATAGAGGCAGGGGGAGGGATGGAAAGGGGGCTATATTGGGAACATTGGTGGTGGAAAGTGTGCACTGGTGGAAGGATGGGTGTTTGATCATTGTATGACTGAAACTCAAACATGAAAGCTTTGTAACTGTATCTCATGGTGATTCAATTTTTTTAAAAAATAAAGTTATTGTCATTATCTCTGGGAGAGTCAGCAGCCTCCCCTGGAGCAGCCTCCAGTGAGCAGATCACCCCAGATGGCAGCCCTGGCTATTTATCCAAACCACTCCAATTCTCATGATTCAAAACAACCACCATTTGATTACTTCTCAGAATTCTGTGGTTTGGCAGGGATATGATATTGGTCAGGGCAGGTGAGGCTGGGGTGGATGACCTCACTTCCAGGACCACGCTCAGCTGGCATAGCCAGGACAGATGCCCCCTCTCACGTTGTCCTTAAGGAGGCTGGGGCAGACTTGTTCACATGGTGGCAGCCTTAGAAGACAGCGAGAGCAGAAGCTACAGGCTCTACAGTTGCTGCCTCGAATTCAGTTGATCAAAGCAAATCACAGGTTCAAGGAGTAGAAATATAGAATCTCCTCTTTTTTTTTTTTGCTTTTTAGGTCACACCCGGAGATGCACAGGGGTACTCTTGGCTTTGCACTTAGGAATGCAAAGTGTACTCCCCTGGCAGTGCTTAGGGGACATATGGGATGCTGGGAATGGAACCCTGGTCAGCCGTGTGCAAGGCAAATGCCCTACCCACTGTGCTATTGTTCCAGCCCTGATTCTACTTCTTGATGTAAGAAATTTCTAGCCAGGGGCTGGAGAGATAGCACAGTGGGTAGGGCATTTACCTTGCACGCGGCCGACCTGGGTTCAAATCCCAGCATCCCATATGGTCCCCTGAGCACCACCAGGGGTGATTCCTGAGTGCAGAGCCAGGAGTAACCCCTGTGCATCGCCAGGTGTGACTCAAAAAGAAAAAAAAAAAGAAATTTCTAGCCATTTGCAATTGTATGAAGTCTGTGCTCTATGCTGTTCACCCTAGGGCCAGGCAGTCTGTTTTGTAGTTTTGCTAAGGGTTAGTTGTAATGTTTTGAAAAAGCACACTAAGCTCTTCCCTCCTGCTTCTCATTAGTTAAAAGAAGATAAATGACAGGAATCCTCCTTAAAGGCTGGTTATGAGGAATGTGTGTGCACATATGTGCAGGTGTGTGTGTGTGTGCATGTGTGCATATGTGTGTGTGTGTGTGTGTGTGATTTAGAACACTGCCTGGTGCAGAATGTGAACAGATTAAGTTTCAGTGGCCATTACTTTTATTGCCATTGTTGTTATTATTAAACAAGATTAAAGAACTTGTCTTGCACGTGGCCAATCTTTTTGATCCCCAGCACTATATATGATCCTCCGAGTATATCAGGAGTGACCTCTGAGCATAGAGCCAAGAGTAAGCCTGTAATACCAGCCTGGTGTGGCCCCCAAGCAAAACAAAAAAGCAAGCAGATTATCAAATGGCTTCCCTAGTTATATTCCATACTTTGGATCATTTGCTGAAGTCATCTTTGGATAAAGGCTGCTTATTAAGCAGATATGGCAATACAAATGCCCTCTGGCTTACAGTTATAGAGCCCTGTTCACAAAAGGAAGCATTTCCACAGCTGCTTGTTTTTCAATCAACTCACAGATGCAAGCTTTTTCAAAGGCTAGAAGATCACCCTAGAACAGATGTAAAAGCATGGGAATCCTTTAGGATTGTCACAGCTCTCAGTCAAAGCTACATTAGAACATGTTGAAAAAAACCAACAGGAAGCTGGAGGGATAGTACAGCGAGTAGGGCATTTGCCTTGCAGGTGGTCAACCCAGGCTCAATCCCTGGAACTCCATATGGTCCCCTGAACACACCAGGAGTGATCCCTGATCGCAGAGCCAGCAACATGCCCTGAGCACCACCAGAAATGGCCAAAAAATCAAAAAAAGAAAAAAAGAAAAGGAAAGGAAGGAGGAAGGAGGAAGAAAGGAAAGAAGGAAGGCCTAAGGAAGGAAGGGAGGAAGGGATGGAGGGAGAGAGGAAGGAAGGAAGGAAGGAAGGAAGGAAGGAAGGAAGGAAGGAAGGAAGGAAGGAAGGAAGGAAGGAAGGAAGGAAGGAAGGAAGGAGGGGAGGGAGGGAGAGAGGAAGGAAGGAAGGAAAGAAGGAAGGAAGGAAGGAAGGAAGGAAGGAAGGAAGGAAGGAAGGAAGGAAGGAAGGAAGGGAGAGAGGGAGGGAGGGAGGAAGAAGGGAGGAAGAAGGAAGGGAGGGAGAGAGGAAGGAAGGAAGGAAGGAAGGAAGGAAGGAAGGAAGGAAGGAAGGAAGGAAGGAAGGAAGGAAGGAAGGAAGGGAGGGAGGGAGGGAGGGAGGAAGGAAGGAAGGAAGGAAGGAAGGAAGGAAGGAAGGAAGGAAGGAAGGGAGGGAGGGAGGGAGGGAGGGAGGGAGGGAGAGAGGAAGAAGGGAGGAAGAAGGGAAGGAAGAAGAAAGGGAAGGAGGGAGGAAGGAAAGGAAGGAGGAAGGGAGGAAGGAAAAAAGGACCCACACAGCTGTCTGAAGCAGGGGTTGTGTAACAGTAAATGTCCAGCTCTACTGCTGCTCCAGGGTAACTCAAAGACATTGGGACAGTTGATAAGGAGTCTTTTTTCAATAAAATTTTTAAATTTTATTTTCACAAAGTTGTTCACAGTGTGAGGAACTGGCCCAGGACAGACCACAGGAATCTATTTAACTTTCTTAAGACTCTTTTTACAGGAGCCGGCATTGTAGAATAAATAATTTGTCTATCTGTCCCTGAACAAGGAATTTGGATACAGGCACCCTGGGTCGCAAGAAGGGTGGTGGTCAGACCAGATAACAAGACCCATATCACAAGACCCATATCACAGGACCCAGGACTGCCCCCAGAACCGGGACATTCCTGAATATTGGCGCGAAAGCTGATCTCTAAAACCATAGGCTAAGGAGTGATGTCCTTTTAAATGGATTGGTTAAGAAACTTTGTAATATTACAAATCTATTGGCTATGAAATGCGCGGGCTCTGCTGTAACGGCCAGGGAAGGCCTATATAAGATCTCCTTTGGAGAAGCTTGGGGTCTTTGCCCAACCTGCTGGACCTGCGTGTCCGCGTAGGCGGCTGGACCCTGGCTAGCCAGTCTTACAATAATCCCTGCTTGCTGTTTGCAGTCTCTGGAGTCTCTTTGTTGTTATAGGGAGATCTCTCTTTGCGCCCTAACATGTGTAATTGGTTATATTCAATATTTCAACACCAATCCCATCACTGTTACACCTTCCCACTGATGTAGGCAGGCAAGCAGATAGGGAAAGCCCCTCCCAAGGCAATGGCAAAAGCTGACCTTGGAGAAAACAGGAAAAAAAACAACAACCAGGAACTAAGGCCTGATAAGACCCTAGTGCATCTACAGCAACAGACCCAGAGAAGCTCCAGAAGAAACAAAGGCCAGGAAAGGAATTTCAAAGAAGACCATCACTACTCCCAACTCCCCTGGTAACTTCCTTAGCAACGAACTTTGACCTAAGTAGAAGCCCCACTTGGGGGCAGGTTGGAGAAACCCTATGAAAGCCACCTTGACCAGGGGCTGGAGCGATAGCACAGCGGGTAGGGTGTTTTCCTTGCATGTGGCCAACCTGGGTTCCCGATTCCCAGCATCCCATACAGTCCTCCGAGCACTGCCAGAGGTAATTCCTGAGTGCAGAGCCAGGAGTAACCCCTGTGCATCGCCGGGTGTGACCCAAAAAGAAAAAAAAAAGCCACCTTGACCAAAGAAAGGGTGCCCCACGTAAGCTGCCTGAGCCCATGTGCTGCTTGTACCCATGTGGCTGAGCACATGTGTCGCCCAGAACTCCCCTCCTGAGATGTGCACTTTCATGTTCTCATGTCTAATGCTGGGATGTGTGTAGAGGCTCTCCCCGCCCCTTGGAGAAGCCTGGGTTCTCTCTTGAGCACATTACTCTCCACTCTCTTCCACTTTCTCTCCCTCCTTCCCTTCAAAACCTCCAAACAAAAACGGTGTAATTTCACTGCTTGTCTACTCCTGAAATTCCTTTCTGCAAGGTGAGACAAGAACCCAGTAACCCTGGGTCCCGGGTGGCAGAGGCAGATGGGGAGAAAGTGACCATCTCTCTCCTCCCCGCTTCACATGAGACCCCCGTGGGGCCCACCGACATCACCACCACCATTATTTCAAATTTTCCCACCACCACCCAAGCCTGCCCCACAGGCAGATGCTAAATAATTTATTTTGTATAGTTTATTATGAATAATTGACTGAGAATGATCCAAAAAGCTTTCCTTAAAGGAAAGTGTGTGAAAATTGTTGTATCTCATCTTGGAGCCATTAAGCCCCTGTATGAGAGGTCCTACCTATACCAGGGATTGAAATGGAATAGGCTGCACACCCTACTATCTCTCTGACCCCAGAAGCTTTTTTTTTTTAACTGATGAAGAAAATAGATTCACAGAATGGAAATGCATCTCATATTGGAGCCATTAAGCCCCTGTATGAGAGATCCTGCCTATACCAGGCATTGAAATGGGGTAGGCTGCACACCCTACTATCTCTCTGGCCCCAGAAGCTTTTTTTTCTTTTACTGATGAAGAAAATAGATTCGCAGAATGGAAAAACCTACTAATGTATGTCAGAGTATTAAAACATAGGTTTTTCTGGCTCAAAGTGAAACCAGCCCATAGAAATTAGGATCAGTAAACTCCTCTAGAGTGATAGCACAGAGGGTAGGACATTTGCCTTGCACACGGCTGATCCGGGTACAATTCCTCCACCCTTCTCAAGAAGTGAGTAGGGCGAGTATTCCGCCCACACGGCAGAGCCTGGCAAGCTACCCGTGGCATATTCGATATGCCAAAAACAGTAACAAGTCTCACAATGGAAATGTTACTGGGGCCCACTCGAGCAAATCGATGAGCAATGGGGTGACAGTGACAGTGACAATCTCCTCTTAACACTCTAGTTTTTAGAGATGAGAAGTAATGAAAAGGCAGGGGTCAAAGTACATGGATGATGTTAAGGAATGAGAGAGTCAAATATCCAAAGCACAGAATCAACAACACTGATATCATAAAACCCAAATTTAAATATACAAACTTTAAAATGTACCTGTTGAGGTGGCAGGCTGGGGAGGGGAGAGAGGGAGAGAGCCTGTGAACACTGGTGGAGGAAAGATGAAACCGGTGGCAGGATCAGTGATGGAACGTTGTATGTCTAAAATTGAACTTTGAAGTGAAATTTACCAGTTACACATTCGGGGTGAGGGGCTGGGGAGGTGGGGGGAAGGGGGAGAGGTATACCGTGTTCTTGGTGGTGGAATATGTGCACTGGTGAAGGGATGGGTGTTTGAGCATTGTATAACTGAGACTTAAACCTGAAAGCTTTTTTGTAAAGCTTTGTAACTTTCCACATAAAAGAATAAAATAAAATAAAATTGAACTTTGATAACTTTGTAAATTACGAAAGAAACAAAACTAAGAGGGGGGGATAAAGAAATCAAGCAAAATGAAAAAGAAAAAGAGAATGAAAAAAGGGGACTGGAGTAATAGCACAGCCGGTAGGGCGTTTGCCTTGCAGGGGGCTGGCCCGGATTCGATTCCCAGCATCCCATATGGTCCCCTGAGCACTGCCAGGGGTAACTCCTGAGTGAAGAACCAGTAGTAACCCCTGTGCATCTCGGGGTGTGACCAAAAAAAAATGAAAGGAGAAGGATGAGGCTAGAGCAATAGTACAGTGGGTAGGGCATTTGCCTTGCATGAGTTCAACCCAGGTTCGATCCCAGCATCCCATATGATTCCCCGATTGCAGAGCCAGAAGTTACCCCTGAGCATCACGGGGTGTGACCCACAAATTAAAAAAAAGGAGGTGGAGGCAGAGGTTTATTGTTAGGAGAAGAAGACGGAGATGACTGGGTGCACCCTGATGGGCTAGAATTTGGATGCACACCACAAAATGGAGGAGGATATGTTCAGATTTCATAACACAGTGATCCTGTTTATTAATAACCACAGATCAGTCAATGCTTTAGATTCTCACTATTCGGTATACCAGCACTTTCTTTCACAGGGGTCATGGAAGATAGGGGTGTGTGTGGGGGGGTGTAGGCCCAAACATGAGAGACAAAGGAGAAGACTCACCTACCCTACCGCACTCTACACACACTGTAGCTATAATGAATGTTGTCTTTATCTTAACTCATATTCCTATGCCTGGGTGTCTCCACTGATAGAGTTAAATTTTCATACCAAGATTCTTTTCAGCTCTGAACTCATGATCACACACCCCTATGGAAGGTTTAGTTCCACTTCGGCTTGAGGACCAGGGTAACAAGAGACATAGTGAAGGGTGGAGAGAGCTTCACTGGCAACATGTTGGCGGGTTGGAAGATGCAGACTCATGACCTCAAGTCAGCCGTCTTATTTAAACATTTGCAAGAAGGGGTTTTTAGAAAGAGAGTGTAGAAGCAGACTTTCAGGAAGAAAGCTACAGGCATCACTGTATCACTGTCATCCCGTTGCTCATCCATTTGCTTGAGTGGGCACCAGTAACATCTCCATTGTGAGACTTGTTGTTATTGTTTTTGGCATATCGAATTCGACACAGGTAATTCCTTGGTGGGCTGGTGCCCTGTGGCACACTACAAGTCTACATATCGTAAGGGCTAGGTTTTGGGTAGAAGGGTAAAATGAGGATAAACTATCCTTATCTTTAGGCTTTGGGGAGAAAACAATTTGTCCTTGTCTAACATTGATCTTTGGCCAAGCTTCAATAGAACTCTTCTGGGAAAACTATAGATAAATCCTGATCAACATTCATTGCTTTCTGAAGATACCCGGAGAAACTAGGTGGCATATTTTTCATATTTGGGCATATGTTGGGGACTGCTCAGGACCCTGAACTAAAGAGGACCCCGAAACCTTTACCCTGGACAAACCAGAAAATTCCATTACCAGCTTTGCATGATCTGAGGCAAAGGTGCCCTTGTAACAAAGGAAATAGCCAAACTCAAGAGGTAAAAGTAGCCCAGGGCAGTTAACTGAGAGATGCCATAAAGCCCTAAAGTAGAATACCTTCCTCTACCTTGTGCCTTCCTCCTGCCAGATGCTCCTGCCAGATAAACCCTTGCCTTCCTCTCCCCACTATTTCTCAATCTACTCTTGAAGAATGTTGTAAGCCCACCTAATACACCCCGAACCTTTCCTTATTTGGTCTGAGAAGACACTTCCCTGATGATTGACAACTTATGTACCAACCCCCTGCTAAGAAAAGTATAAAACCAGCGTGGCAGTTAATAAAGTTGCCCTTGATCGGCATGTGTTGTCTTGGGCCCCCTATTTATTATCCTCACTAGTTTTATTTCAGGTCGGAACCACTCACAGAACCCACCCAATTAGGAGCGCTTTCCACTGTTGTCTCTCCGCAGGCCGGAGAGATCTCCGGGGGAACGCGCAGGCATAGTATTTAACACTATGTTTACTCTGTTAAATATGTTAAAGTCTGTTTCTGCATCTGTAAATCAGAACTATCTTATAATAAGTATCTCCAAATTTAGCACTGTAGCACTGTCTTCCCGGTGTTCATCTATTTGCTCGAGCAGGCACCAGTAATGTCTCCATTGTGAGACTTGTTACTGTTTTTGGCACATCAAATACGCCACGAGGAGCTTGCCAGGCTCTGCCGTGCGGGCAGGATACTCTTGGTAGTTTTCCAGGCTCTCCGAGAGGGATGAAGGAATCAAACCTGGGTCGGCCGCATGCAAGGCAAACGCCGTACCCTCTGTGCTATTGATCCAGTCCCCCAAATTTAGAGTAATAAAATTAACTTAGATAGAACAAAGCCTTGCATGTAGGTCAAAGTTCAGGATACGGTAGTTTATTAACATGATTTTAAAAAAAATTCTTTGGGTGTGGGGCCACACCTCAAACAAGCTCAGGGATCACTCCTGGTGCTGCTCAAGATCCAACTGGGGTCAGTCACACATAAGGCACACACTTTAGTAGTCATGCTTGCACATCTATTCACCAGAGGTCATACTCCTTTAATTCTGGTGTTTTCACACATAGGTTGTAGTGCTCACTGGAGCACTCTGGCTACAGTACTCACGCAACTTTAGTTGTGGTATTTGCATACACCTGGCTGTGGGAGTAGAGGGTTTCAAAGAACAGAATTGCAGGGACTGTACTTGGTATGTGTGGGCACTGGATATCAAACTCGTGACCCTACGCTTGCAAGGCAGGTACATTTCATCACAAGCCTATCCACCTGAGCCATAATGAACTTTTCAAAACTAATCTATAGACAGAATGGATAATGATAAGAACAATAACAGCAATAATAATACTTCTGTTTTAATTTAAAACCCAAAGTATAAAAATTTGTATATTCCCATCTATTGGCAATAAAAAAAAAACTACTCATCTTACTTTGAGTTTTTTTGGATCTGCAGTCATACTTATCCAATGAATGCTAAAGAGCTTGGCAAATAACAGTCATTCAAACATTTAAGTATTTGTCTCTCTTTTCTTTTAAGTCCTATCTTTTAACATAGTGATTCTTAAATTCAGATATTAAAAAATTCTACATGTATGCTCAGCTCATCTCCATTTCAAGGTTATCAATGGCCTTATGATAAAGGACAAATGAAATAATTCCTTTTTTTTCTTTTGTTTTTTGGGGTCACACCCGGCGATACACAGGGGTTACTCCTGGCTCATGCACTCAGGAATTACTCCTGGCGGTGCTTGGGGGACCATATGGGATGCTGGGAATTGAACTTGGGTCGGCCACGTTGCAAGGCAAATGCCCTACCCGCTGTGCTATTGCTCCAACCCCATGAAATAATTCTTTTTTTTTTTCTTTTTGGGTCACACCCAGCAATGCACAGGGGTTACTCCTGGCTCATGCACTCAGGAATCACCCCTGGCGGTGCTCAGGGGACCATATGGGATGCTGGGATTTGAACCCGGGTCGGCCGCGTGCAAGGCAAATGCCCTACCCGCTGTGCTATCACTCCAGCCCCGAAATAATTCTTAATAATAACTTATATGTTGTAAATTTCTTTTTGGAGCAAGATTGTTTTGAATTAAATAAAATGTACTTAGACATGAGGGAAGAGAAAGAGACATGTTCAAAAGATAACAAAACTTCTCCAGATTAAAAAAAAAAAAGGCAGAAAGAGAGAGAGATGTTTTCAAACGGGCTTGAGAGAGGAAGCCAATATTGTAAAATCCAATCTACATGGGAAACATGGTTCTTTCTGTACAGCCTTGGTTTTGCTCCTTCCTCTGGTCTTTCCCAAGCCCTCCTTCAATACAGGTCTGGACATCTTATACACAAATCTCAAACTTTTCTACTGGTGCTATAAAAGAATAAGCATAACCCCAGGAATATCTGGAAACAAACCAGAAGTATCTATAGGAAAGTACCCACCATTTTTTCAAAGTACTAAATTTAACCTCAAAACATTTAATTTGAATTTGCATTCTCCTTTACTCTATATTGCTACCTCAATAACAGATGGTACTTCAGTCACTCACTCTTAACTAGCCTGCAGCTTTGAAAATTCCTCAATTCCAGTTTTGAGAGGGAAACCACATTTGAAACAAGGCTGTGCTTGTTGTTGTTTTGGCAGATTTTTTTTCCTGAACTTATCTCTTTTAACTTCGGTAAAACATTCTTGATTTAATATCCCCAGTCTCTTGCATGTTCATCCCTTTATATTATACTCAAGAGATTTTGTCTAAATTGGTTGAAGGAATGGGGTGTTGGAGTGGGATGGGGTGTTTATTTCTTGAGTTCACAATATTCTCCAGGGAAATAACTATGATTCGATACCATTACCACTATCATATCCCCATCCTTTTGAGGGCCTAACACTGTACCTACACCATAACAGATGCTCATTAAAGATTGCATGGAGGGGGCTGGAGTAATAGCACAGTGGGCAGGGCGTTTGCCTTGCACATGGCAGATCTGGGTTCAATTCCCAGCATCCCATATGGTTCCCCCAAGCACCGCCAGGAGTAATTCCTGAGTGCAGAGCCAGGAGTAACCCCTGAGCATAGCTGGGTGTGACCCAAAAAGAAAAAAAAAAGATTGCATGAAATAAACAAGTGAATTTCCCAAAAACAAAAAAAAAGGGGGTAGCTTCTTGAAGCTTACATCTCAGATATGAACTACTTGCACTGTCTATTTCAGCCATGGTCAATGCCAGAAGTGGTCACTGCAGGGAAGCAAATTTTGCAGGGAAGCAAAAATATGTCAACCCAAAATACAACATCAGCAAAAGTTTACTTTCTTGGGGACAGAATGGAGATCATCTTTGTAAGAGAGATTTAAAAAATAAAATTTTATTGAATCATCATGAGATAGAGTTACAAAGCTTTCATGTTTGTGATTCAGTCATATAATGATTGAACATCCATCCCTCCACCAATGCACGATTTCCACCACCAATGTTCCCAGTATCCACATCTCTATCTCAGTCCTTATCCTGCCTCTATGGCAGACAATTGCCCCAATACTCTCTCTCTACTTTTGGGCATTATATTTTGCTCAAATTTTCCTACCCTCAATCAAGCCTAACTGCCAGGGGCCGATGCTAGATAATTTATTTTCCATTGCTCATTTTGAATATCATGAGAATTTGCATGGCCACAAAAGCGGCTGCATACTTCTGGAATTCTAGATTGTAAATGGTTGGGTTTCAGAGACATCTCTGTAGGGCACTAATCCATTTTGGGATTCAATTGGGAGTCTCTGGGCCAGAGCCATTCGTGTGCTAAGATGGCACCAGGAGGTAGATTGTGGGTGTGACAGCCAGGCTGCAGAGTGGGTGGGGAGCCAGGGAGGGATAAGGAGCCAGGGAGGGACAGCCCAGCGCCTCTGCTGACATGCAGTCCAGAGATTCAGTTCTGGAGTCTGCATACCTGGGCCTTGCTTGTGGAAGCTCTTGGTCACCGGGATTCTATTGGGAGTACGTGGGGAAAGTGCCCCTGCTCCATCGGAGATGCCCCAGTGAAATTTTGTAAGAGAGAGGTATGTGGAAACATCTCCCTTAAGAGCACAATTCTGGTAGACCCTGATGTCCGATTATAACTTAAATCTACACATTCTAATTTTGCCGTTTCTCCTTTGGGATCTTCCCTATTCCACCTTCTTCTTCTGAATATTCTCTGTTACAGTTAAGCTTATTTAAACATAGCATCTGGAGTCACATGAATCAGTCTCTATTTCCCTGGGTCTCCCATTTATACAGTAGGAATATATGCTGTTAGGAAACTCCTTTTCACTCTGACCAAATTGTGTGATATGTGTTCGATTATTCTTTCAACCTCTGAAGAACCCAGACAAGTACAGGATGATTTCCTTTGTGCCCTGACACAGCTTCCATGAATGTGGGTTACTGCATTTCTAAGCTGGGTCCCGAACCCTTCTATAAGCACAATGAAAAGCTAAGGTAACCATCTTAACTCAAGTCAGTGCAGTCAGGAACAACCCATTGCCAATGTCCCAGGGGTCTCTGAAATGTCAATACTATGAAGGCTGACGCTAAGCTTCGAACCCCACACACGCACATTATCAAATACCCGTTTGCTTCATGTTTTGTCTGGTCTGTCAGCACCATTTACTGCGGAGCAGGTCCCTTATCTTTATTGATCACTTAATTTATCTTTTCTTAACTTCTCTGCCACCGTCTGGTGCCGTGTGTCCGTCTGTTGAGGTTGTCATGACTGGTTTGCTCTTGAAATAATAGAGGCAGCAGGTGGTGTGACTAAGTCGACCCTTCGCAGAATGGGGACCATTCCTAGTCGCTGTCTCAACCTGCCAGTGTGTCTACACCCTCCCAGCTGTTCCACATTAAAGCAGTCAACTGTGACTTTACAGTCCCAGTTTTACACAACTGTTTTACAAACTGGGAAGAAGGTCTTTTGTCACAAATCCTTTGTCGGGCAGTAGAATGGGGGAGAGAAAGGCAGTTCCAAGACGGGGTGCATTTTAATGACTATGCAGATAGATGCATACTCCTTTGCTTTGGTAAAGGGAGTTGGATGGCGGGGGAGCTGGCGGAGAGGAGAGCAAGCAGGCTGATTCTTGGCACTTGGGATGACTCAGTCAAGGGGGCAACTGTTCTCTCAACCCTAGTTTCAGCTTCAGACTCTACTCCACGAACGCCTTCGTTCGTCTTGTATAGTGAAAATAAGGGCAGTTAGCTAAAGCCATGTGTCCTAGTGTCAATACTCTGGGGACAAGTGTAAAATTGAGAAAACAAGTGCCCCCACCCTCAAAATTATGCCTTTGGGACTCAAAAGTCAAGTACTTTAATGCTTTAGGACTTGTAATCACATAGGAAAATAAATAAGAGTGAAAAGTTCTGAGTGAGACAGTGTTATGAGTGAGACAGGCTCCAGAATTCAGAATTAAGTAACATTACATAACTCATTAATAACAACATGGCACATAAATTAAAGCACCTATTTCTTAATGCAGAAATCTTTGACATGACATTTAACTTATGAAATAGAAGACAAGTTGTCAATTTTAAATAATGTAAATTTCCGTCTCCCTCCCTCCCTCCCTTCCTCTCTCTCTCTCTCTCTCTCTCTCTCTCTCTCTCTCTCTCTCTCTCCTCTCTCTCTCTCTCTCCATACCATGATACCATGTGTCACTTTGGTTATAAGCTTCAAGGCAAGAAAAAGATGATTTAAGTTTAGAATGTAGAAAGAGTATACCAGACAAGTCAGGAAAGTTAACTTTTCCCTTTTGTTAATGCAAACAGTTGGTTGATGTTAAGCATACATATCATTTAAGTACTATGAGTTTAGATTAGTATATTGGTTGCATTTGACTCTAAAGTATGTGAACTAGGTGAGTGGATGGTAATGGGAAGTGACAAAAAGAGAAGAGGAACATTTGCCTCTTCTTACTTAAGTCTATAAAGTGAGGAGTTTTTCTTCTTTAAAGTACGAGAATGACACTCTTAGTCATTCCTTGCACCAACTCTTCCTGAGATGGAAGAACACTGGGCTTTGGTTCTTTGGATCCGTTTTGCAAATCTGTCCTCTCTCATTTCTTGGCTGATCAAGAAGCCACAAGAACAGTATTTTTCTTTTAGCTCTTCCCGCTTCATTCATGTGTTAGGCAAGTGGGTTAGAACTTAGAACCTGTCTTCTTCCAATGCATAGATACCTATATTCTAACATATAAGATACTATATAGATATAGAATACGCTGGCCAATATATTTATAACTGATCCATGATTAATAATTTAGGCACTGTTGTTAAATATTAGAAATCTGGTCTTCTAACCTCATCATCATCATCATCATCATCATCATCCAGTTGATCGTCAAATTTCTTGAGCAGTCTCAGGAATGTCTCCATTTGTCCTAACTCTGAGATTCTAGAAGCCTCTCTCTACTCATCCTTCCCAATGATGCTGCATTGGAGGCTCTTTCAGGGTCAGGGGAACGAGACCCAACTTGTTACTGGTTTTGGCATATGAATACACCATGGGGAGCTTGCCAGGCTCTCCCATGTGGGCAGGAAACTCTTGGTAGCTTGCCAGTTTCTCCCAAAAGGGAGAAGTAGGCTATAAGATGTCAAAGTGGCCAAGTGGTTCCGGGAGCTTGCTTTTAAGCCTCTGGATGTTGGCCATCGATGGGATTCCAACAATGCTGGGGGAAGTCCTTGGGTGTGACCGCCTAGCTACTGGAAAAAGGGGAATCTGGGTGGAAGAGGCCCAGTCTCGATCCGAGCAGGCTTGGAGGTCTCAGCCCCGGGTCCCACACACCTGGGTTCCTCTGCTGGTACCTTCATGCGTGAGGCTCGTCTGAACGAGTAAGCATGAAGGAAGCTTCCTTTTCACATTAAAATCTCTAAAAATCGGGCTGGGAATATGGTTGTAGAGGTTGAGCCTGGAGTTTGATCCTTGAAGCACATCTTTATCCCAGCATTGTAGGGTGTAGGCCTGATACCGACTCTCACACACTCAGAACTCTGGGGATGGCCCCTATTTTTCTTTTAAAGGAGAATAAATATGGACCTGGTAAAAAGTAAATTTTGTAGCATCAAATGCTTCTGATGGAAAACAAGTAAATCCTTTCATTGATTAAACTTCTATCATAGGAGAGTTTAAAATGACCAAATTAAAATCAAAGCGAGGAAAGGAAGGAAATGATAAGAAGCAAAAAAGCCAATAACATTTTTTAAAATAACAGAGAAAAACCAATGAAATGAAAAGTTTTTCTCTGAAAATATCAACCAAATCTTTTTATTGGGTAAATATCTAATCATGATAATCAAGAGAAAAAAGAAGGAAGACATAAATTACCAAAGATAAATATAAGCAATAGGACCTCCACTACCTAGCCACTGCCATGCTTCAGGCCACTTTCCGGACACTCAGGCAGAACCTCACACATGAGTGAAGCCCCACAGAACCAGGTAAAGCAGAACTTTGCAAACTTGGACTCCAGGCTCAGCCAAACCCAGAAAAAAGATCCTCTGTTCGCTTCCTCCAATCTCTGGTGCCCTGCCCCAGGGATCAAACCCAGATGACCCACCCTACCGGAGGCAGATAAATACCTCACCAGCAGACCTCCACTACCTCACTACCCAGCCACTGCCACACTCCAGGCCACTTTTCGGCTTTTCTGGCTTTGCAGCCGTGTGACACAACATAAGACACTTAATACCCATTTTCCATAATTTTCCCACCATATTTGATGGGTTTCAAATATGGTGTGAACCATGGGAACACCTGTAGGGCAATTGGAGGTCACCTTAAAAGCCTCCATCCCTCTCGGAGAGCCCGGCAAGCTACCGAGAGTAGCCCACCCACACTGCAGAGCCTGGCAAACTACCCATGGCATATTCAGTATGCCAAAAACAGTAACAATGGGCCTCATTTGCCTGACACTGAAAGAACCCCAATACGGCAGCGTTAAGAAGGATGAGCAAGGAGAGGCTGATAAGATCTAAGGGACAAACTAGATTGCCAAAAAGGAAAAAGAAAAATGAAAATGAAAAAAGAAAAATGACTGTCTGTACTTTCACCACATGTATGCTGGCATCGGAAGCATCCATTGAGGATCTGATGGTGCAATCGCAGAAGATCAAGTATGATGTCATTGGTCTGACTGAAACGAGAAGTCATCAATCACATCACGCTATTTTCGACACTGGAGAAGAACTGTTCCTCAGAAAATGCAACAACAGAGGTGTCGGTGGTGTCGGTGTCCTTGTCAACAGGAATTTGGTCGTGAACATTGATTCATTTGAATGCCTAACAACCCAAATCGGACAATTACACTTGAATAGATGTGGCTCACTGCCGGCAGTTTCTATCTTCATCATCTGCACACCAACATCCAACTACGATGAAGAAGAAATTGAGAAGTTCTACACAAGCTGGAGAAGTTCTATAAAGAGGACCACACCTTCTACAAGATCATTGTTGTTGTTTTTAATGCCAGGTTAGGACCAGAAGGTTGCCCAAAGAACTCCACATTGGGTCCCATGGACTAGAATGGAACTAACAGGGTGAGAGACTGAGTTCATCATGTCAACCAAGACTATCCATGGTAACTCACAGTTCCAGAAGGCCAAATCTAAACGTTGGACATGGCAGTCTCCCGGTGGACAGTTCCACAACAAAATTGACCACATCATATTCAATCGAAGGTTTTGCCTGACTGATGTCACTGTTGTCCCAAAATTCCAAACAGGATTGGACCACCATCTCCTTCGTGCAAAATTCTACTTCACAGAGCGGGGAGAAAGGTCTGCAAAGTTTAAATTTAAGAAGAGAATTCCCAGAATGACCACCAACTGGGAGCTCTTTGGCACTATTGTGGCAACGTGGGAAGATGCCATCTTTGACGGCACTCATCGACGAGGAATATGATCAATTGGTTCAGCACCTCCATGACTGTGTTAAGAATGCTGAGAGTGGGAAAGCTGCAAACAGACACCTGTCTTTGGAAACTCTTGAGCTCATTCACCAATGTGGTTTGGCACGAGCTCACAAAGTTGTACAGAGAAGCGATAAAGGAAGATCTCAAGGAGAGAAGAGCAGTAGTGTTGGCTGATGCGGCAGAAGCTGGGAAAAGCATTTGTAACATTCGCCTGTCCTTCGCCAACTACAAGGCCAAAATGACTGCACTCTGACGTCCTGATGGATTTATCACATCTTCTAGAAGGGCAATGGAGAGTATTATTCATGACTTCTACTCCAATCTCTTCGACAGCCATGTCCACCTGCCCACATACCAAATTCTGCAGGATGGATATGTCCTTCCCAACGTCCTCCCTTCCGAAATCTGACATGCCATTTCATTGATAAAGACACGTACAGCACCTGGTCCGGACAAGGTCAGACCCGAACACCTAAAGAATCTGCCGCCAGTACTTGTCAATCTCTGACTTGGCTTTTCACACACTACCTGTTTGAATGCAAATTTCCTTCCCAGTGGAAAACCAGCAGGACCGTTCTGTTGTATAAGAAGGGAGACATCGGCAACTATTGCCAATCTTCCTGTTGTCCGTCATCTACGAGTTGTTCACTCGAGTCATCCTTAATAGAATAGGCAGAACACTAGACAAAGGACAACTATACGAGCAAGCCGGGTTCCAAAAAGGATTCAGCACATATCAACCATATCCACACAGTGACCAAGCTCATTGAAGTTTCGCAAGAGTTCAAGATGCCACTCTGTCTAACATTCATCAATTTAAAGAAGGCCTTCGATTCTGTTGAGACTGAAGCGGTTATTGAAGCCCTAGCCAAACAGGGCATTCAAACTCAGTACATCAAGATCCTCCACGAGCTGTGTTACGGATTCACCACCAGGATCTCACCATTCGAGATCATAGATGTAAAGAGAGGGGTTTGGCAGAGTGATCCCATTTCACCGAAACTCTTCAGTGCCACCCTCAAGAACATCATGAGACTGGAATGGAAAGGAATGGGAGTGAAGATAGGCGGTTGGCAACTACACCACCTCTGCTTCGCTGATGACATTGTTCTAATAACACCAAACATTAGCCAAGCGGCATAAATGCTAGCCGATTTTGATCATGATTGTGGAAAGGTCGAACTGCAACTGAATCTCACCAAGACAATGTTCATGAAAAACGAACTAGTCCCTGATTTCCATTTGCTCTCAAAGGAATGATCATCTTGAATGCAGCAGCTATGTGTACCTGGGTCGAGAACTCAACATGAGGAATGACTTAGTGCCAGAACTGAGCAGGAGGAAGAGAGCAGTGTGGAACGCCTTCAAGAGTGTCCAAGAAGTTGTTAAGAGGACGAAGAACCGCCGTCTCTGCGCACATCTTTTTGATTTCACTGTTCTTTCTGCACTAACATATGCCTCAGAGACCTGGGCCCTAAAAAAACAGAACAAGAATGCTATCAGGTCTCCCAAAGAGGAATCAAAAGAGCTATGCCTGGAATATCACATTTCACTCAAGTGAGAGAAAGAATCAGGAGTTCCAATCTCCGTCGATGGTCAAGAATCAGGGACGCTGTCTCGTTTGCCAAGGCATTGAAAATCAGATTGGCTGGACACGTAATGCGATTTAGAGATGACGTCTAGACTAGAGCTGTTACCAACTGGATTCCAAGGGAGGTCAAAAGACCAAGTGGCCGCCCACCTACGAGATGGTCAGACTTCTTCATCAAAACCCTGAATGAACGGTTTGAGGCTCTTCATGTTCTTGGAGTGAGCAGATATCATTGGGCTACACTAGCACGTGACAGGGATGAACAGAGATGTTACTGGTGCGTGCTCAAGCAAATCAAAGATCAATAGGATGACAAGTGATACTTATCAATAAATAAGTAATAAAATCCCTATGCTAATGAATATTATAGCTTAGTTAAAATGGAGAAAGTCTTTGAAGTCTAACCAAATACATTCAAGATTTGTATGCTGAATAATGGTAAGAGAAGTTAAATACTCAAATCCATTGGTCAACCATATTTGTAGATTACGTAAAGATGCAATGCTGAGAAGATGTCAACACCCCTCTAATTGATATATAGATTTAAATAAACTTTAATCAAACCCCTCTAATAAGTTACTTTGTATAAATTAGGATTTTAAGGACTGTTCCAAAATTATGAGAAAATACAAAGAGCTAAAATAGCTAAAACAACTTTGAGAAGTAGAACAATTTATTTCCAGCCAGGGCTGGAGCGATAGCACAGTGGGTAGGGCGTTTGCCTTGCACATGGCCGACCTGGGTTCGATTCCCAGCATCCCATAACGTCCCCCAAGCACCACCAGGAGTAATTCCTGAGTGCAGAGCCAGGAGTAACCCCTGTGCATCGCCAGGTGTGACCCAAAAAGCAAAACAAACAAACAAACAAACATCATCAGGTGTGACCCAAAAAGCAAAAAAAAAAAAAAGTAAACATTGCAACCTGTATTTTGTATATTTTTGTCTCATCTGTCTAGCAATTCATTCTTACTTCATTGATAAATATATAGGTATGTAATAGATTAGATATTTTTTAAAAAAGCTGTTATTATCACAGATAGCACCAGAAGCATACTGTGTGTATGTGTATATATGAATCATTACCCTTGTAACTGATTTGGATTACTCTCCAACCCAAACTCCCTGCATACCCAATAACATCTCTCTAAGGAGGTAAAAATAGCCCTCCAGGAGAGCAGAGCCAGTGAAGTAAACTCTAACTACTCCTGGGTGTGATTCCCCCAGGTGGGCCACATGCAAGGCAAACGCCCTACCTGCTGTGCATCACTCCAGCCTACACTGTAAACTAATTAAATAAAAGTAAACTAATTAAATTAAAAATAGTAGCTTAAGAATTGTACGTCACCTCCTCTTATTGCTTAGGGGATAAAGCAACAAACAAAAAATAAAACGAAATAAAAAATAAAATAAAGGAAAAAATTTAAAAGCCTGGACTTACTTATTTTAATGAATCCATATAGTTATTGTATAGTCAATAACAATATGTTAAGGTAAAATTAGCTAGTATTTGTCCTTTTTCTCCTAAGAAATAAAAAGGAACTTAGTTGACTTTTGAAAAAGATAATTTTTAATAACAAATAAAAATATTTTCTAAGAGGGTAAAATCAGATGAATAATTGAATTCCTCAATTATTAGTATATGTACTTAAAATTAGGATTTAATAAATAAAATTCAAAATAACATTTAAGCTATTTGAATAACATTAGTAAATAATGTATTTTCTTAAATTAGAATATAAAAAATTTAACTTATAGCCAAATTCCAGGACTTAGATTCATCTTGAATGTCTTAAGAATGAGGCTCAACAGTTCTTACACCCATGCTAATAATAAAATGATCTAATTTAGTAAAATGCCTGCTATCATATTCTGAAAGTGAGATTTTTCCTAAACATCAGTTGGTATTATTTACTGTGGTCAGGCATCCAAATAGTGGGGTCTCTCACCTCAGGGACCCAGGGTATAAATTAGGAAGGCACAAGTGAACTGAGTTTGGTGGTCACTGGAGACCCTGACGGACATTTGTCAACCTCACAAAAGCCTTCATACAATTGGGCTCAATTTGTCACAAATGACAGTTTCTGCTCAAAAGGGACCTGGATCTAGAGTGGCACAGATGTGACAGTTTCTCTTCCTCCTCCATTGGACCTCAAAATTTGTCCAGCAGAGTAAAGAACTTCAGGCAATTGCACAATCCGAAACCATCACCCTCTTTATTCCACTTCTTAAAGTCTGCTCTGAGCAGGAGAGAAGCAGCACCTCAGTTATTTTCAAACCCAAAGAGCAGAAGTATTAGAGAAACACAACCGTTTCAAGAACCATTAGGAGCACTCAAAAATTTACAGCTAGATGGACATCCCCACATAGTCCCTCAGCTTCTAGAGAGTCGCGTCAAGCCTCACCCACCCATGGCTATTTCTCACAGTGCCCCACCGGGCTGCTCTTGCAATAGTCCCTCCATAATGTTGCAAAGCATTCATTGACAGAGGATTTGATGTCGCCTTAAATGCCAATGAGCAAGTCTCCCGTGTAGGAGCTTCAAAGAAAGCTCAATCTACAATCAGACACCTACAGTCAGGCCTTAAGTAGATTCCGTTGTAATTGCTTCTTGTGATGGCAAAAGCCATCAAAACTGCTGTGTGTTCATTTCCAGAAAACTGAGGAAAACAAAAATTGTGTGGTAACTTGCACCAAGTACAGTTTCCAGATAATTGTCTTAAGAGTAATCGAATCTGTCCTTTAACAACTCACAAATTATCTCCTGACAACTTGAAATAATAGATCTTTTTGTTAAAAGGAGAAAGCCTGTGGAGACCAAAGGTTAAACAGGTCTTTCATCATGATAAATCACTGGTTAATGAGGTCACTATTGTTGGGTATTATGGCCATTCCCTTTAATGCCATTACCTCCTGGTTGTAAAGCTGACACTACTAATGGTCTGCATTCTTTGAACTTCTCTACAATATTGACTGGCTTCTCTGAACAGATGTTCCTTGGATGTGATTGCAAGAGAGACTTCAATTCTTAGTCATGGAAAGAGCGTGAAGCAAGTTTGTGGAATCCGGACAGTCTAGGTATTTGCAGAGGCAGTAAGAGGTAATAGAGAAAATAGGAACATTAATTCCGTGACAATAACATCAATTTTCCACAGGGAGCTGAGGCAATGTAAATGGGACAAGTAGCACCAGAGAGTTTCATGACCGGTCATGAATCAGAAATAAGGTGATAAACACACAATTAATATTTGGATTACTCTTTACACTTTACATCATCTTCCTGGATCACTACGAAGTCCTGATTCCATATATTTCTATCATTATACTATTATATATTATATTATATATTATATTCCCTTGTAGACAGGGAGACTGAGAATCTATGGAAACATAATTTTTAGTTTTATTTAATATATACGAGACAATGAGGAAATGCTGATGGTAAATCTCATATTCTCATTCAGAAAAATTAATTAATTATGCAGCTAAGTATTAATTGCTACTCCAGATAATGTGTTTACAAATGACAGATGGACATGAGAGAAGTTCTTCATCTGTCCTTGAAGACTGAACAGAAGCAAACAGAACTAGATAACTTTACAATATAAATATTGTAAGAATCAGTCCCATTGAAATTGGCCCTGGTATGGGTAATTGAGCATCACTGAAGCCAGCAAATGGACAAGTAGGTCATCATTGCCATATCTGTAGAAGTATTATGAGGCCAGAGAAGCCTCCAGTGTACATTTACCACTTTAAATTACAAAATCTCCCTGCACTTATTTTTTCCTTTGGTTCTAATACTTTGTTACATGGTTCTAACATGAAATGCACCAAATAATCCAAATATGTAGCTAATAGGAAATAAAATATGCACAATGCCTTCCAAATACACCTATAATTAGCATTGTATAGGTAGAACAACAGGTATTTGGGCATGAATTATGTCTCCCATTTAACATGGATGCTCATTGTCTTTGTGAAGGAAGAAAACTGTGGAGCTGTACAACAGGAATCACTATGAAGAGCTAGTAGCACTGCTGCACTGTCATCCCATTGTTCAGGGATTTTTGCTCAAGCGGGCACCAGTAATGTCTCCATTGTGAGGTTTATTACTGTTTTTGGCATATCAAATGTGCCACGGGTACCTCTGCCGTGCGGGCCAGATACCCTCGGTAGCTTGCAGGGCTCTCCGAGAGGGACGAAGGAATCGAACCCAGGTTGGCCAAGTAGAAGGCCAACACCCTACCCACTATGCAATCGAGAAAATCTAGTAGACAATAAAAAGGAGTAGAACTAAACTGGAATGAGGGCTAATCTGTGCTATTCATATTTCATACAAATTGGAAGCCCTGAAAAAAATTTAATGGTTTGCTTTTTGACTGGCTTAAAAAATAACTCTTCTCAATGGCAAAATGAACCCCCATCTGCTGTTGTTTTTCCTTATAGTAAGTCATCAGTAAACTTCTGGGACCATCGGTAGCATTAGTGAATCTTTGATACTTCAACTTTGAGGGCAATCTTTGCAGTCTGGCTTTGGTTCACTTTTGAGAGGTATGAGCTTCAGAGAGTTTTTAAAAATTGGGATTTTAAAAAGCGGGGAGGGGCCAGAGAGATAGTACAGGCACTTACCATTAAGACACTTACCTGGCTTGTAGCTGACTCTAATTTGATCCCAACAGCTGACTCTACTTTGATCCCAAGGTGCTTGAGGGTGCACCCTCCCCACCCTCAAGCACCACCAGCAGGGACCTCTGAGCACAGAGCCAAGAGCAAGCCCTGAGCACTGCTGGTTGTGGTCCAACCACTCTCACCTCATGACGAATAATGCAATTTTTAAAAAGAGATGGGGTCTCGAAATATTGAAGGTAACTAAAGTAGAGAAAGAGAGTATTGTGCAAATAGTCTGCCACACAGGCAGGGGGAGGTGTGGAATGGAGGGGGGCAGGGGGGAGTACTGAGGATTGTGGTGGTGGATAATGTGCACTGGTGAAGGGATGGGTGTAGCATGACTGTATGATCAAAACTCAAACATGAAAGCTTTGTTACTGTACTCACGGCGAATCAATGAAAAAAAAAAAACTTTTATACCCCAAAAAATAAATAAAATTTAAAAAAATTAAAAAGAGTGGGCAAGAAGAGAACTGTCCACATTCGGCATTGATTGCTCATTTAGGAACCCAATGACATTCACTTTTGAGCCTTCCCAGAGAGACAGCTTTCAAGAGATGCTTATTGAATAAATCCATCGAAATACAAATTCGCAAGTGAAAAACAAAGTGCAATGATCAACAAACCCTATGGGTAATGACTTAATTATTTAAACTTCCTTTTGCAAGTTGCCTCACTCCAAACGGTACATTTTATGTTACAAATTCCATGGGTGGATAAGGTAAGGCACGATTCTGTCTGAGAGATGAAGAATTGGATGTACAGAGCGGTCAGTGCATCGCATAAAAAGGGAAACATCCCTTCCAAAAGAACCTTGTTCTATTTTTCAAACATTGCAAAAGGGAGACTGTCCAAAGTAACGCTGATAAAGTCAACGCAGAGGCAGTCTTGATTGTGTGCAGCCCTGCAGAGAGGAAAAAGGTTTTCATTCCTGGAAAAGGAGTCAAAATCTTTCCTTTTTGCACAACAAAAGATGAAACATGGTATTGAAACATTAAGTTAATCTCCCAAATGTTTTGTCTATGCACACCAAAGACTCTGATGTCTGAAATCTCATATCAAAGCCTTAATAATGAGCGGGTTTTCACTTTTTTTTTTCCTTGAAAACACAACCCTGGATCCACAGGGGGGATTAGACTAATGTTAATTAGTAGGGCTTAATTTACAAACCAAAGCTCAGACCAGGCCTATTCAACATTCAGAGAAAAATCTGAAAGTCAGGAACACTTGAGAATATTTTAAAACATATGGGTAGTAAGTCCTGAATGTGTAAAATCGATGTTCTGTTGAGTTTCTTTCTTTCTTTTTTTTTTTCCTTTTAACTATATTAGTTTAGAGATTTTTAAATTGAAGATTAAGTTTTTTCTTTTACTCTCAGGGTTGATAAAACTTCAGTCATCAAATCACCTGAAATGAATGATTCTCCAAGCTGGAGACAGAGGAGTTGACAGAGATATATTGAGAGGATGACAATAGTTTCATTTGAATCTAATAATCAGAAATGGTTTAGCTATAAACTGATGTAGTTATTCCTATTTTATATGAAGAAAATGAGGCTCTGGGAGCTGAAATGAAAGAGCAGGACAGAAAATAACAGCAAAACACTCTCGCTTTCTGATACTGATTCTGGGACTTTTCATGTTGAGACCTTTGTACACACACTGGTCAGCAGTAAGGGGGCGGGGGTAGTAAACAATGTAAGCAAGATAAGCAATGCTCGAAGCATTTAAAATACCTTCAAATAATACCCATAATAGTAAAAAGTAGGTCAGGTAATTTACATTGTGATTCAAGGGTTGGTTAGCTAAATGCACAAGTCAGGAATGTGCACAAGTCAGCTAATGACATCTCAGAAAGAATACACCCCAGAGGAGGCCAAGAGAATTTAGATGATCAAATCACACATCTAATTGGTACATTAGGTGTAAAAAAAAGTGGGACTGGCTATTATTAGTGAAATCAGTGTCCTCTAACTCAAAAATGTTAGGCAAGAAACTCACTGATAAAGTGAAAGGCATCAGGAGGAATGAAAGGACTTTGGAAACAAAAGTGCTTTAGTAAAAGTACTTTAGGATTCCTTCCCATCCTTGCAAGAACAAGCTGTGACACCACTGTGGCCTTATATTGGGAACACCTAACTAATGACACTGACCATCTGATTTTTAATTGGCACTGCACCCAGCCATTGCTTTAGGAATGTTCTGATTGTATGATGCCAACAGAAGACAGCATATACCCAAGAATGCCGCTGAGTCTGCCTCACATAACCCTTTTGTACAGCTGGTGCCCAGAAAAAAGGACAGACAGCTGATACCTTTGCTTCTGATAAGTTTAATCTCCATACCAACCGAATAACTCTTCTGCTGAAAGTTTTAGACACCAGAGTTCCCGAGTTCATTATTCCACCTAAAAGATAACTCAGGAGAAAGAGAAAGTCTTTTAGGGTTTAAAGGTACTTCCTGAAGTTAAGTGAGTGGGGATAAAAAGTATCTCCCCTTAAGACTCCTTCAGTTTCACCATGCAGAAATTAATCCACAGAGAGAAAAGCATCTTTTTCAGTCAACATTATTATGCAAACAACTGGTTTTGAGCTAGCATGCATCAAATTCTGTCTTTACAGGGGGGCAGGGAGATTGTGTCTTTGGCAGGTGACCAAGCTCTTGGTGGAGACCCAGCTCTTTTTCCCCACAACAGGAACTAAGGGGTGCAGATAGAACCTCTTCTCACCAAACCAGTATTCCGTGGGGTGAGAGGCATGGGACAAGTGGGGTGTCATTCTTGCAATAGCTTGATGTCCATCGAGACTCCCCAAGCGACTGCTGTTGCTCCATGACCTTGAAGCATTACCTACTTCTTCACCATTCTACTGAGACTGGTTCCGCTCAACTTTCCCATAACAAATCACTGTCACTGTCACTGTCATCCTGTTGCTCATCGATTTGTTTGAGCGGGCACCAGTAACGTCTCTCATTGAGAGACTTATTGTTACTGTTTTTGGCATATCCAATATGCACGGGTAGCTTGCCAGGCTCTGCTGTGTGGGCTTGACATTCTCAGTAGGTTGCCGGGCTCTCCGAGAGGGGCGGAGGAATCGAACATGGGTTGGCCTCGTGAAAGGCGAATGCCTCCCCATAACAAATAAATAAATAAATAAAAAGAAAATCTATACCAGCTAAACCATAAAGACTGATGATCATATATTTGGTATACAAACCTCTCAAAACTCCTAAGGAAATTTTGAGCGTGCACCATTCAAAATTGGAGTAACTTTTCCCCTCAAGGGTCATTTACCAATCTGTGGATTTAATCTTAGTTGTTACAACTGGATAAGGGTTGCTTTCAGCATCTGGTGAGAAGAGACCAGGAATGCTGTTAAATCTGAAAGTGCACAAAATAGTGTCCCCAGAACAAAGAATCATCTGCTTAAAATGTCTGCAATGCCAAGGACAGAAATGAATCTAGGCAATAATCTTTAGCAGTTGCAAATATCACAAAAACAGAGACAAGTTTCACTATGTGTCTGCTAATAGAAGCATCCCTTTTAGACAGCAGTTTTGTCCAAAGGCCTGGGGAAAAACCTTTTTGTCCTTTTTGTCAAAAGGACCAGGTATTTGACAGCCCATTTGATCCCCAGGACCACATATGGTACAATGAACACTGCTGGTTGTCATTCCTAAGCAGAGAACAAGAAACAGCCCCTCAGTGGCCCAGCCCCATTCCCTACCCCCCAAAATGGGTAAACCTGAGTCTGATCCAATCTTTGCTGTGCATTCAAAATCAAGTGGGCTGATTAAAGCAGAGGTTGTTGGGACCCTCCACCATATTTTTCTGATGGGGTAAGTTGGGGCAAGAATGTCACAGAATTTACATTTACATGTTCCCAAGTGTTGATTGTGTTGTCCCAGGATCACAGGATAAGATATAAATTTCACTTTACAAGAAATATAGAGGGCAGAAGAGCACATTGTTTCATTCTAGTATTCATCAATTATATTCTTCAACTGTTAGGGTTCAAGATACTATTCTTTCTGCATCTGTTCAGCAATCTCCATGGTTTAAAAGAGATTATTTATCAAAGAAAACTTAATAGGGAATACACTTTAAATATTGGTCAAGAGAACAAATAGATGCATAGAAAAAAAAGTCAAGAAAAAAGTTCAATATATTGATTTCTTAGGCATTCTTAGTGGTAGAATTATTTTTAAAGACTTTTTTTGCATTTTTGTATTTCTTCGTTTTGTTTTGTTTTGTTTTGCTTTTTGGGTCACACCCACCGGGTCGGCCGTGTGCAAGGCAAATGCCCTACCCGCTGTGCTATCGCTCCGGCCCCTTCATTTATATATATATATATATATATATGTGTGTGTGTATATATATATATATATATATATATATTGCTTTTTGGGTCACACCCAGCGATGCTCAGGGGTTACTCCTGGCTCTGCACTCAGGAATTACTCCTGGCGGTACTCAGGGGACCATATGGGATGCTGGGAATTGAACCCGGGTTGGCCGCGTGCAAGGCAAACACCCTACCCACTGTGCTATCTCTCCAGCCCTATATATATATATATTTTTAAGGACATTTTTGGGACAGAGAGATAGCACAATAGGTTGAGTGCATGCTGAGCCCCAACCACTAGGGGATCAGGAGTGATCCCCCTCGCGCAAAGCCAGAGATCATTTTTGCGCACCACTAGGTACGGTCTAAAAGCCAAAAGAATATTTTTTTTATTAAGACACTTTGATTTTAAAAGTTATTTATAGTTCAGTTTTAGGCAAACTATGTCCCAGCACCAATCCCAACACCAGTATTCTCAGGTTCCCTCCCATCCTCCACACCCTCAAACCAGTCTACCTCTTTGACACTTTTTTTTTGTTGCTACACCCGGTATTGCTCAGAAGTCACTCCTGGAGTGGCTTGGGGACCATATGAGATGCTGGGGGTTGAACCTGGGTCGGCTGCATGCAAGATTACCTGCTGTACCTTGTACAGTAGTACCTTACCTGCTGTACTAAGTAGTACCTTACCTGCTGTACTATCGCTTTTGCCATGACAGGCACATTTTAAATTTTGGTTGTTGTGATTTGGCTCACCCTGCTTTCCCTGTTAATGACTCAGCACTTTGGATATAGACTTATACCACTCCTCTACACCACTGATGCACCCAAGACTCTTGACCCCTTACTTCCTGTCTACCTCTTCTTAATTACTCCTTTGGTTTCTTTCCTTCTCTGTCCTCCCTCAGGGGTCAGAATTATCCCCCTCCCCCTTTAATTCATTGCGTTCCCTCATCTAGTTACTCTACATACCACATACAAGCGAGATCATCCTGTGTTTTCCTTTTTTCTTTCTTTCCCATTTTCTTTTCCTTTTGCCCATTTAGTGAAGAAAATTTCCTCCTACCCCTAATGTATCCCTCTCTACAAATAGATGAGTATATTTACTTCTTTCCACAAAGTTTATCCCAAGCAACACTATCCTCAAATGCATAAGGTCTCAAGTTGAAGAAACTGTAGAAGAGATATGAAGACCAGGCCAATTTGTCAAGGTCTCGGTGGCCGCACCTGTCTCCCACTTGTAGAGCTCTTGATCTCACTGCACACACTGGGTTCACCGGAGTTCCCTGGGCTGCAGGCATTCCTGACCACGCCCCCACACCCCCAGCCTCCCCCCCCCCCATCCACCCCTACCCGGCTGTGGGCTTCTGCCGAGTGTGATCACGTGAGCTCTGCTCATTGATTAGATTTCCCCCCAAAAAAGAAGCAAAATTTGTTCAAAATGCTCAATTCATGTACACTGATTAGCACAAAATTGCTTCTTTGTCTTAGTTGCTAGGGAGGACAATGGGGCTAGAGAGACTGTTCCTCTCCCCTGTCCATCCTGAGCTCAGCGCTACACCACACAAAGACCCCAAGGAACCTAGAGCAGTGAGACCTCCCACAGCAAACGCCCAAGGGCCTCCTTCCTCAGTGAGTGAAAATACCGGTGTATCTGGAGACCTGGGCGGGATGGATAATATTCCTCCCTACAATATAGATCCTGCTTCTCTCCAGGAGTTGAAGGTGAGCATATCAAAGACGAACCTTTGTTCACTCCTTTATTCTTTTAATCCTTGTGCAAGGGTTTTTCAATTTCAAATACTGGCTAATTACTGATTTGCCAAGATGCCCCAATATCTGAGAACACACAAACAGTATATCAAGTCATTTCTTTCCTTCAGAAGAACTGGTAGCCTCACTCAAGGATTTGTAAAAGATAAGTGACATTTCCTTCCTAGATTCACGGACTTAAGTGGGATAAAACAAGATATGTAAGAGATGCTCACTAAGTTACTTACTCCTCTCTTCTCTTCTCCTCTCTCCTCTCCCTCTCTCTCTTTTTCTCTCTCTCTCTCTCACTCTGTCTCTCTCTCATTCTTGCTCTCGCTCTCACTCTCTTTCTGTTTCTTTCCTTTCAGTTTTTGGGTCATACCCAGAGGATGCTCAGGACTTACTCCTGGCAGAACTCAGGTGATCACACATGGACAAAGAAGCTATGGTAAATATACACAATGGACTAACACTCAGCTGAAAGAAAGTCACAAAGTCATGCAATCTCCTGATACACAAATGGATCTGGATAGTGTCACGCTGAGTGAAATAAGTCAGAGAGAGAGGGAAAGACATCAAATGATCTCACTCATATGTGGAATATAAAGAAAAATAGTAGGGGGATGACTAAAGCCCAAAGGTGATAAAAATCTAAAAGAAAGAGAACTGGTCCTTGGTAGGAAGCTTAAGGTTAGGTGGGATAAGCAGGGAAGGGACCACTATGACAATGATAGAGGGAAGTTATCACTGTGGACCACAACTAGGTACTGGAAGGATGTAAACTGACATGCATGATACCCTAACAGCAACAGTTTTATAAACCATAGTGACTAAAGGGATGGGAGAGAGGATAAAAGAAAAAATTGCCTACAGAGAGGCAGGCTGAGCTGTGAGAGGGAAATTAAAAACACTGATGGAGGGAAGACTGGTGAAGGGTTTGGTGTTGAAACATTGTATGCCTAAAACCCAATTATGAATAATTCTGTAATTCACAGTGATTCAACAAAAAATATTTTTTAATTCTCCAAATAAAACCAGAGAATGCCATTAAAATGACTTGCCTATTTATAAGACATTGATTGATTCGAGTGAACATCTGTGAGAGTTTCTGTGTCAAAAAACGTCGGGGTCATAATTAGCCCTGATATGATCCACTGCCTGTGACCCTCTCCCCGCTGACATCCTCTGGGGGCCACCAGATCTGGCCTGCCACAGCTGCTCTGCTACCCCAGTTCGCAGCTATATTGACACAGCCATTTTCATGGTAGGCCTGTTGTAAATTTGTTGTTACATGGTGCGTCTGCCCCAAATTGCACGGTGTACGTAAATTTTTGTGTGTGTGGTGGGGGCTGGCACGGGGGTTGCGGGGGTACCAGGGCTGAATGGAGCGTGTGATGGGGCAACCCGCAGGAGACCTAACCCTGATAAATTGTTTACTTGTTAGCAATGGGGCTCAAGAGTGGGCTGGGGGCTGCGGGCTCAGCGGGACGGACGTAGAAGGTGGACCCACGCCAATTACCAGCCATTGTGGCGTCCCACCCCATGATTGACACCAATGTCTCCCCTCTCACCATGGGTCCTTTTACTATCCTGGACCCAACACAAGCCCCACTGTGCTAATACCATGGGGTCTTCAATTTCCTCTACTGCCAGCAAAAATTAACCTAGGCCTCCGGCCTGTAGAAGACCTAAGGCCTTTATTTTATTATGCATTTTCCCCCAGTTTTTCAAGGATGAGTTAAAAAATAGAGGTTGCTAAGGCCAGTTGGGCAACAAAGGAAGCGAAGGGACAAACATTATCTTTGGATGACTGACTTCAAAGTTAATGATCTTCCCCACTGAATTGTGCCCTCTGCTCCTCAATGAGTTCTTTGCCATCAGATAAAGAAGCGCCTCTTTAATCCACTAACACTTCTTTGTCCCTTTGTGGCAAAATGATCATTTCATCAGTTTCGGGTACTCTCTGCCCGGAGAGTTTTTAGCCTGAGTGATTCAGAGCAGGGGAGACAGAGAAGGGTATTTCTCTACTTCATTTTTCCTCAAGTGACGGCTGAATAACTATGCAAAAAAATTAAGGCATAATGACCCAGCAACAGTGACAAAACCTAATTAGTCACGGAGGCCACTGGGTAATGAGCCGCAAAACCCGCTCTTGAGTGTGTAATAACTGTATTTTTCTCCATTTCTTCCCCTTTAGTCACAGCCTTGTGTGGCATTTTTAACAAACTAAAATGGCACCAGATGCAACAGGGTTCAGACATTTTAACTTGAATTAAGAAACCATATGTTCCGATAAGTCATGGTCTCTTCTTTCCCACAGATTGGGTCTCCATCTGTGAGGTAACGATGTGATGACGAGAGAACGATGGCCAGCGGCATGATCACCCCAGGAAGGTGACTACATGTTGGGGTTGCGAGCCGGGCCTCCCAAGCTCTCATCAGATAGAGGGTTCATTCTGGCTCCCACAGTGCCATGGAAGGTTCCAGTTGTGGGATCCGTGTACCCTTCCACAGCACGGTTAGATGAGATGCTTCGGGAAGAAGAGAAAGTGGGAGAGGGCAGAGCTGGGAAGGATTCTGCCCAAATGCTAGATTCTGGAATGCTAAAACCTGCATTGATGACATTATCTACTTTTGAGAGGCCTAAGATATACGTGGGACCAGGGAGAAAGTTCAAGGATTCAGACGCTTGCTTTGCATGCAGCTGACCCAGGTTCGATTTCTCTGGTACAGTATAAGGTCCCCTGAGTCCTGCCATGAATAGCCGCTGAACACTGCTGGATTTGCCTCCCTGCACCCCAGCTAAAAAAAAGACGAAAATATGTATTATTCATATTTGAGTATCAGTCTGACACTCAACAAAAGTTCTATCTTTTCTAGATAAAGCAACCACAATCAGTGAGGTCAGGAAATTAACCTATGGTCAAAAAGCAAAAAAAAAAAAAAAAAAAAAAGCTACAGATATCATCTGAAGTTATAGCTGTGATCATAGTATATTTCCTATGTCTGTGGCCATTATATTATGGTTTATAAAAATTGATCCTTGGAACTGGAGTGATAGTCCTGCCAGTAAGACATTTGCCTTGCATGTGGCCAACTCGGGTTCGATTCCCAGCATCCCATATGGTGCCCTGAGCACCACTAGGAGTAATTTCTGAGTGTATGAGCCAGGAGTAAGCCCTGTCACTGGGTGTGACTCCAAAAAGAAAAAAAAATTTTCCTAAAATCAGTCAAAGTGCGGGAAGTTAATACATTATAACTTAGAACAATAACTTAGCACGATGACTCTCTTCAGTCCTCTGATCCAACATCAGTGAAGTCAAATACTACTAATCATCCTGATCTGGGTATCATCTGGGCCCCATTTGAAATTTAGCAGAAGAGACAGCCAATCCCAGACAAGAAACACACTACCCCACAGGTTTGAATGGATTGCTCCTCCACTTCATGGAATGTCATCTTCCTTCCAGTTATCACCAGTCTTGGGACTGTGATTGGGTTTATTTAACAGCAAGCAGTATGGTGACTTCTCTAAGAGACAAGGGTCACTTTTTTTTAAGTCCCTCTTCAGTCAATCCAAGGAAAAAGAATGATGAATCGATTTATCTCCTCAGATAAGTCCACCTCCACCTGGACTTCAATAAGAACTTCATTTACTTCTCAGCCTTCACCCTCAGAACCCCAGAAGAGACTCTTGAATGAGGAATCCCCAAGTGGAATATGGAATATAGAAACAATCAGAGAACATAAGCACGAGTTGGAACAGAAACTGCCAACTCTTCCTCAGGGTACTTTTAAATAGCAGACCCTGAAATAAAACCAAATCTAGTACTAATTCTCTCCCTGTAATAGGAACAGAAACACTAAATGAAAACATAAGCACAAACCAAAGAAAGATGACATGATCGGGGTGGAGGGTGGTCTGTAACATCGAGTATAGTTTAACTCCATATGTAACTCTGCCCCTACAAAGATGTATTGTGTCTGGCATGGTATAACAGCTTTTTCTATAAGCCTGACCAGACACAAAATTTTCTGGGCTTAGTGTTGAGTGAGAATGTGGATCCTTCGTTTGGGAAGTTCTTAGTATTTCAAATCAGCTAAGACAGAGCATTAGAACAAATGCAGGCTTCCCATAGCTGGAAGCCTGATTCATGAGTGGAAAGGAGAAGGCAGATGGACTAGAGAAGGGATCACTAAGAAAATGATGGCTGGAGGAACCAGTTGGGATGGGAGATGCGTGCCGAAAATAGATAATGGACCAAACATGATGACCTCTCAGCGTCTGTGTTGCAAGCTACAATGCCCAAAAGTAGAGAGAGAGGATGGGGAATATTGTCTGCCTTAGAGGCAGGGGGAGGGTGGGAAAGGGAGGGTATACCTGGAATACTGGTGGTGGGGAATGTGCACTGGTGGAGGGATGGGTTTTTGATCATTGTGAGATTGTAACCCAAACATGAATGTTTGTAACTATCTCACGGTGATTCAATAAAATTAAAAAAAAAAAAAAAAGAACAAATGCAGGCCCTTCGGAGCCCGGTCCCTGAGTCATCAGCCTGCAGAGAATTTTTTAAGGGGATTAACGCACCAGCGCCCGCACAGCTGAGGCACACACTAGCCCGCCGTGAACGTTTCTGCCCAGCCACTGCGCCTTCTTCCCTCTTCTCCCTCCTAACTGTTCAAAGCTGATTCTTTCTTCTCCGCACTTTGAACCCTTCAGAAAGTCAACGTTAGCATCTCCCAAGTACTGTATGTAAAACGGGGGTTGGGCAGGGGGCTTCTCCGTGTAGACAATGCCGTTTCTTCTGGACTCGTCCCCAAACTTTCATCTATTCTCGTCCCCGGCAAGCTTGGCTGCTCTGTTCACTGGGCCTTTCGCTGTACTGGAGTCCGTCATTATCCTCTTTTTATATACTGCACTTCGTGCCCTTGTGAACCTGTTGAAAATAGTGAAAGAGAGTTGAAAAGTACCACTGGCTCCTAAAAATAGTGCTGACTAGGAGGCAGAAAGGGGGAACTCCGGTTTTATTCAGTGCTAAAGATAACACCACCAGAATGATAGACTCCTCCGAATTGTTTGTCCCCACGGGCCATTGTGCCCCCAGGCCCTGAATGAGCCTCTTAGCAGCTCTTGAGGGCCTGTCACAGGTAGGCACCCAACAGAGATAATTCCCAGCCTATGCTTGACTGCGCCTTTACAGACCCTCACTCATGCTTCTGAAAGGCCTCAGACACTGTTGAATAAACTCCTACTCGCTTCCATAAACTTTTTCTCCCCCTGAATTTTCCGGGGATGTGAGCAGCTTCCCAGCCTCGCCGGAGGATGCTTCTGAATGCACTCCTGTTCTGAATCAAAGCCCAACGGCCAGGCCTCTCTCCGCAAGAGAAAAGAACTAGCCCTGCCTGGGTCCACAGCCACAATCCCGTGTTTCCTTCCGCAGGTGAAGGGCGACTCCCGGCACTCCTGCCCTCTCCCTGCTCTCCTGTATGTATTTGGGTGGGCAGAGGTATTTAAAATTCTTTTTACTTTGAATAACAAGTCATTCATGAGCAATAAACATAATAAAAATAAACCCCAAAGAAAAGAAAGTGGCGGGGGGGGGGAAGAAAGGGGGACCATGATGATGGTTCAGGAGTAAGCCACTTGCCTTGCCACCTGCCATTCCCAGTTCCATCCCTAGAACCACATATACCCTCCCACCGAGAGCACCATCACCAAAAATAGTGCTAGGTACCACTTGGGTGTGACCCAACCCCCTAAATATGAAAGAAAAAAGAAAAGAAGAAAACAGGGAAGAAGAATTTCTGAAATTCCTGCAGAAATTTCTTCCTGCAAGAAGAGAGAGAGGGGGGGGCTGGAGCAACAGCACAGTGGGTAGGGCATTTGTTTGCCTTGCACTCAGCGAACTCGAGTTCAATTCCCAGCATCCCATATGGTCCCCCTGAGCACAGCCAGGGGTGATTCCTGAGAGCAAAGCCAGGAATAACCCCTGTGCATCACCAGGTGTGACCCAAAAAGCAAAAAAAAGAAAGATACAAGATTTTAAATTTTTGGTCTTTGCATCCTGTATTCCTTGCTCCCATTTTATTCCACTATGTAAAATTTTAAAACAATATGCTTTGCTTCCTTCCTCTAGAGATATGTAGATCCTTTTAGCAAGAAAGTGGAAAATTGAAGCAAAAGCAGAGTCTCTCATCTCCACCTCCCCATCATTTCCACTGGTCTGGCGCTGAATCTCATGCAAACGTTAGACCCATCTCTGAGTTCTCAATTTTGAATCACCAAGCACTGGCAACACTTAGCAGATGAAAGCACTGGAAACACTTCACCATATAAATGCTGATTGGTGTATGGCTCTCCAAAGATCACCAAGGTTGCAGGTTAGGCAGGAGGCTTCCCTATTGAGCACTCACATTCTTTCTCTGAATAAGAATACATGTATTGGAGGCTGGAGTGATAGCACAGCTGGTAGGGCGTTTGCCTTGCACAAAGCCTACCCAGGTTCAATTCCCAGCATCCTGTATGGTCCTCTGAGTGCAGAGCCAGGAGTGGCCCCTGTGCATCACCGGGTGTGACCCAAAAAGCCGGAAAAAAAATGTGTACTGTACTAGCTGTTTCCCCTTCAGGATTAGTGCAAGTCCAAAGGCACCTGTTGAAGATATCTTATCCTGGTGGTGGATAGCTCAGTGGTACAAAGCTGTCTTACAAGTATCAAATTTCCAGTTGGGACCCTGGTACAGCCCCACAAGTTGAGTGCAGTCCCATTTGAGATTCAGGGTACCACTATAAGAAGTATCTGATTCTTGGCATACCACAACCAACCACATGCAAACACCTCAATTGAAGTGTACAACACTCCCTTCCCCCACCACAAGGACTACAATTAAACTGCCTGAGCATCATCCCACTGCAAGAAACAGCTTCCTGAGGATGATGAAAGCAAAAGAACAGTGAACACTTGGATCTCCCTCTCTGGGGCTGAAAATTCCTGAAGGAACCCAGAGAACACTTTTAAGCTTATTCTGGTTGCACACAATTTAGACAACCAAAGGTTGTTTAATGTTACATACAAAACTGTTGTCAACATGATGAAAGGGAAAAGACAGGAGGAGATGCACAAGATCCTCGCCATAAAAGAATGACTTTACTGAAGAAGAAACCCAGATCCAGAGAAAGAAGCAGCAATGTTACAAGAGGTGAAATGTTGCACCGGGCACCAGAACACTGTAAGGACTATTTCAAATCCTAGTTCCACGGCTCTGTCAATGGACAAATGCAGAAGCAAATCAGTTGCATCAGCTGAATGTTGTCTTCACTGCACGTGTAGTTTGAGTACAAATTTCAGATTTATGAGTCGAGTTAATTCTGGTATGATCAAAAGTCAGCTCCTCCTCTTCCTCCTCCTCCTCTTTTTTTTCCCTTTCCCTTTTTTCCTTTTCCTTTTTTCAGTGAGTAAAACTGAGCTGTGGGTACTCTTTTTAAGAACTGGCATTTGAGGCTTTCCCTGCTTTTGTAAACTGGTTTCTGTATTGTTTATTGTTCAGTTAACTTTAGAGACCTAATAAAAACTGGTATTGTAAATAAAAGGAACTTGCAAAATTGTTTTCTGGAAAAAAATTATTGATAAAAATCATTATGGTTTGAGAGACTCTCCAAACAATAATAGTGAGTTTTGTTGAAATATTGTATGCAATCAAAGTGAAAGTAAAGTGAAATTTATTAGTTACACAGGCGGGGGGGGGGCTTAGGGTGGGGGGGCTAGGGGAGTGGGGGGGGTTTGGGGTGTGAGGGGGCGGGGTGGAGCTATACTGGGATTCTTGGTGGTGGAATATGAGCACTGGTGAAGGGATGGGTATTCGAGCATTGTATAACTGAGATTTAAACCTGAAAACTTTGTAACTTTGTAACTTTCCACAATAAAAAATTTAAAAAAAAATCATTATGGTTTATTTATTTGCACCTTTGAACATAATATGTTTCATTTGTAGGGGGTTTTTGGTTTTGTTTTTTGGTCTTTAAGCCACACCCAGGGTGCTCAGGGCTAACTCCTAATTCTGCAGTCAGAGATCGCTCATGGTGAGCTCTGAGGACCATTTGTGGTGCCCAAGATCAAACCCATATCAGTTGCGTGCAAGGCAAGCACCCCACCTGCTGCACCGTTGCTCTGTTCCTTATTTGTAAGATTTCTTACAAACAGTTCTTGCATTCCTATTATATATCTTACTCAGTCAAAAGGTACTATTGAATTGTGCACGTTATTATTTTATTTTGTACTTTTCTACCCATATTTAAAAATGAGATTGGGGCTGGAGTGATAGCACAGCGGGTAGAGTCTTTGCTTTGCACGAGGCTGACCCGGGTTTGATTCCCAGCATCCCATATGGTCCCCTGAGCACCATCAGGAGTGATTCCTGAGTGCATGAGCCAGGAGTAACCCCTGCACATCGCCAAGTGTGACCCAAAAAAAAACCAATCACACAAAAAAATGAGATCATCCCCGGCAGCATGTTTGGCCATCTTAGGTTATCGGCAGCACCTCAAATACATTGGAAAAGTGGTTAATGCATTTAACAGTGTTTCTTTGAGGGTGATTTTTTTTTGCAGTGGGGGTGGGGTGTCATACCCATAAGTGTTCAGAACTTACTCCTGCACCTGCACTCCTGGATCATTTGGGGTACTATATGAGATGCTGGGGATCAAACCCACATCGGTTATACACAAAGCAAGCAACTTATTCTCTGTAGTATCTCTCTGGATCAACAGGGTTTTGTTATTACAAAGAACCTCAAAGTTTCTAATATATAAGTGTGCCTCAAGAATTTCTAAGTGAGCAATATAAGAACTTCCCACACTTATCTGGCCATAGGGTATATATTTTTCAAAGTCATACCTATTAATGAAACAGTGTTCTGTAAAGTGAAAATGTATTCATGAAATACCACTGGAACACTAGCTATATTTTTATAGGTTTACTTTCAGTGTATTTAGCATTTTTTAATTTCATAAAGTAAAATAAATATCTCTTCATAGTTTCTTATGCTTTAAAATTTATCTGTTTTCCCTCTCAAATAAAAATACGATTTTCCAGAAAGTTATTATTTATTGATTTTTACCAAAGAACCACTGCTTGGTTACTATAAATCCTGCCTCTTTTCTGATTCATCCATTTCCATCTCTGTCAGCATTATTGTCTTCCACATCATTAAATGATTTAAACAGAGAGTTTAACATAAGGAATCAGTTAAATAAGTATTTGAAGATTTCCAAAGGGCCATAGGATACTCTGATATAGCCTTGAGCTAGCTCATACAGGAAACCACTGCTAGTCCCTGGGGGAACAAGGCCAATGCTTGGGGTTTTAAAAACATGGAATCTGGGGCCAGAGAGAGAGAGAGAGAGTACAGCAGGTAGGGTGCTTGCTTGTGTGGTGGACACGGGTTCTATCCCCAGCACCCTATATGATCATCAGAGCACCACAAGAGTAACTCCTAAGTGCAGGGTCAGGAGTGAGTCCTGAGCGTTGCCTGGTATGACACCAAAACAAACCAAAACAAACAAACAAAAAATACTCCAAAACATGGGATCTTGAAAGAGCAGACTTGTAGGCCAGAGAAACAGTACAGGAGTTGAGCCATGTATATTGCATGTGGCCAAGCCTGGTGTGATCCCTGGCACCACCAGATTATGTGACTCCTACTGGGAGCTGCCCTGAGCACCACTGGGTGTGTTCCCTCCAACAAAGGAAAAGGTGGGAGACTTGTGGGGTGGGGACCAGGTCTCTGAGGAGGGGCTGCTCTACAAAGATGCTGGTGTCCGATTCGGCTTAAAGAGGCAGACCCTGAGAAGCTAGACAGAAGCGGGAGGAGTGTGGTTCTATCAATGCAGCTACTGTGGTTGGTTAGGTACCACCCTCAGTGACACGGAGAGAGCAAGCAAGTGAAGGAGCCTCTCCCTTCGCCCCCACCACCAGTCTCCTGCTCATTCTATCTCGTGGGCTCTCATGAGCGAAAGAGAAGCATGAAGTACTGAAAACCTAGTTCCAGGGCCTCAAAGAAGGGTACAGAAGGCGGGTGGGAGCTAGAGAGCTTCATGGCCAGCAAGTCTTTTTGCTCTTCTGTTTGCTGGTCCTTTTATTTTTTTCTTCAAAAAAAATTTATTTCTCTGTGGGCTTTTTTTTTTTTTTTTGAGCCACAGTGGCTGTATTCAGGGCTTACTCCTGACTCTCAGCTCAGGGATAACTCCTGGCAGCCTCAGGGGCCAGATGGAATGCTGGGAATCAAACCCAGGTTGGCACATACAAGGCATACTCCCTACCTGCTGTATTATCACTCCAGCCCATCTAAATAATTTTTTTATTAACAGAATTCACAGGCCACATAATCCATCTCCCTAAAGTGTACCGTTCAATAGTATATTTACAGTGTTGGGCATCCATGACAACTTCCAGAGTTCAGAATATTTTCATCACCCCAAAAGAAACATTGTGTCCATTTGCCACAGCCTCATTTCCCACTGCTGCAACCACCCCGCCCCCACCTTCCCGCTCAACTCCACCCGCTGAAATCATTGTTCTGTCTCTAAAGATTTGCCTATTCTGGATATTTCACATAAATACCCAAGGGCATGGCCTTTTGCATCTTTTGAACTTCACATGTTTCCAAGGCTCATCCAGAGTATACATTAGTATGCATTAGAGCATGCAGAGTATTCATACTTTCTGTGGTAAAAATATTCTGTTGCACGAATATACCATTGTTTATCAGTTGATGGAAATTTGAGCTGTTACCAAGATTTGACTAGTATAAATATCACTCCTATGAACAGTCATGTAGAAGTTCTAGGGTGTGTATTTTTTAAACTTTCCTTGGTTATATAGCCACCACTTACTCTTAAACATATTTTATTTATTATATTTAAAAGTTGACAACTATAAAAGCATCTGTCTTACTCCAGGTAAAAACCTCTCTACATCTGCTAAGTTTTAGAATTCAGTGTTCTCTCTTTGCCACTTTTAAAATAGTTGTTAGCTGGGATTTTGCTGCACCCCTCCCCCTGCCTCGATATAAATTGTGTATTTAAACTCTTGTTTGAATTTCATAAAACACTTCAAACTATTTGCAATGTGCTGAGCTTCACTTTGTGGCCTAGTATATTTTCATTGTATTTTATAATCCATGAAAGGGCTGGAGCAATAGCACAGCGGATAGGGCCTTTGCCTTGCACACGGTGGACCCGATTCGATTCCTCCGTCCCTCTTGGAGAGCCCGGCAAGCTACCCGGAGTATCTCGCCCGCACGGCAGAGCCTGGCAAGCTACCCATAGCGTATTCGATATGCCTAAAATAGTAACAACAAGTCTCACAATGGAGACGTTACTGGGGCCCACTCAAGCAAATCGATGAGCAACAGGATGATAGTGATACAGTGATCATCATCATATCATCCCGTTGATCGTCGAATTTCCCGAGCAGTCTCAGTAACCTCTCCATTCATCCTATCCCTGAGATTTGAGAAGCCTCTCTCTACTCGGCCTTCCCAACGATGCTACATTGCAGGTCAGGGGAATGAGACCCAACTTGTTACTGGCTTTGGCATATGAATACACCATGGGAAGCTTGCAAAGCTCTCCCATGTGGGCAGGAAACTCTCAGTAGCTTGCCAGTTTCTCCCAGAGGGAGAAGTAGGTTATAAGATATCACAAGGCCGCTTTGCTTAAGTCTCTAGATGTTGGCCGTTGATGGGATTACACACACCTGGGTTCCTCTGCCAGTACCTTCATGTGTGAGGCTTGTCCAAACATGTGGAGAGGGGCCTTGAGCATGGCTGTGGCTAGGTTCCGGAGGTCTTCGGCCACCGGGAGCTCTGCTCAGGGCAGGGAGGGAAGCTGGAGCCCATCCCCTCTGCGGTGCCCCAGGGAAGACAGCAGGTGCTGGGCAAGATACAGTGATACAGTGCTAAAAAAGTTGTCATATACATTTTTCTAACTACATTCTACAAATTCTCCTTTTTGTCCACTTGGCATCAGATCAATATGTTTCACAGTAATTTTGTTCCTGTCAATTATTTTTATATTTCAAAACAAGTTTGGTTTTTAGGTAATTTATTAATTCTTTATTGTAAGTTAAACTATTATCAACAAAAATTATATTTCACTGTCACTGTATCACTGTCATCCCATTGCTCATTGATTTGCTCAAGCGGGCACCAGTAACATATCCATTGTGAGACTTGTTGTTACTATTTTGGCATATCCAATATGCCACGGGTAGCTTGCCAGGCTCTGCCATGCAGGGGAGATACTCTCGGTAGATTGCTGGGCTCTCTGAGAGGGGCGGAGGAATCAAAACCAGGTTGGCCATGTGCAAGGCAAACGCCCTACCCGCTGAGCTATTTCTCCAGCCCATAATTATATATGTAATTAAATTATATATATATACATATATAAACCACACTGTGTGTGGCCCCCAAACAACAACATCAACAAGTGTGATATGGGCCAGAGAGACAGTAATTGAGGCTTTCCAGACTGACTCAGGTTTGAAACCCAGATACTGCATGTGGTCCCCAGAGCATCGCCAGGGGTCACTCCCGAGCACAGAGCCAAGAGCAGCCCTAAGCACTCTGGGGTGTAGCCCTCATACTTGCTCCAAGCAAACATTTTGCTTTCGGGTCAACCCAGCTGCGCTCAGGACTTACTCCTGGCTCTGCACTCAGGAATCACTCAGTGGTGCTGGGGGACCATCTGGGGTGGCAAGGATAAGAGGGTTGGAGGTCATCAATGCCCAATAGTACCAGCTGTACTATTGCTGTGGCCCCTAAAACTTTGTTTTCTTTTTGGGTCGCACCCGGCAATGCACAGGGGTTACTCCTGGCTTTGCACTCAGGAATTACTCCTGGCGGTGCTCGGGGGACCATATGGGATGCTGGGAATCGAACCCGGGTCGGCCGCGTGCAAGGCAAACGCCCTACCTGCTGTGTTATTGCTCCAGCCCCCTAAAATTTTTTTAAAGGGGGGGACAGGTCCATTAAGTGAAGCTTTAAGTTCCACTGCCTCCAGTTCCAGTATTACTTAAAAACAGGACATGACCATTATGTGTCATGAATGATATTTTTTTTTCTCTGAACACATTCAGACGAGGGAGTTTAGCATGCTTTTAATTTCTTCTTAAGCCACTTTTGCATTTATTTTTAACATCAATGCTAAATCATTTTGTGGCTTTTTGTTTATTTCTTTGCAGAATGGTGAGTGACGCCTGGCCTTGTATATACATCATGCGCTTCCCTCTTTAGTCCCATCTCCCCACTACACATCAGTTTGAGTGTGCTACTACCTTGGATATCTTCCTGGTCCTGAACTGTCTTTCATGAGATCCATTTAGTGTTAGTCCTAAATTTAAGTTTTGTCACGAAACTTATTGCATTCCATGACCAACTATCAGGCTCTCTAAAGCAGATACATTATTTAGTTTGGGGAGAAAAGATAGTAAAGTGGCAACATTTTGGATGACATAAAAATTAAAACTGCGGGGCTGGAGCAATAGCACAGCAGGTAGGGCGTTTGCCTTGCATGCGGCCAACCCGGGTTCAATTCCCAGCATCCCATATGGTCCCCTGAGCACCACCAGGGGTGATTCCTGAGTGCAGAGCCAGGAGTCACCCCTGTGCATTGCCAGGTGTGAGCCATAAAGCAAAAGAAAAAAAAAACCTAAAACTGCAAAACAGTCATTAGGCATTTTTTCTTTTTTGGTGTTTGGACCACACCCAGCAGTGCTCGAGGGCTACTCCCAGATCGTGCTCAGGAAAGCTCCTCCAGTGGAGCTTAGGGTGCTAAGGATCAAAACTGTGCTCCAACATGCAAAATATACCAACTCAGAGTGTTGGGTTATCTATCTGGCTCATTGAGTAGAGTTTTTTGTTTGTTTGGGGGTCACACTTAGCGTGCTCAGGGATTACTTTTGGATCTGTATCCAGCGGTCACTCCTGATGGTGCTGAGGGGACATTATGTGCTGCCCAGGATTGAACCGATTGAACCAGGGTTGACCTCATGCAAAGCAAGTACCTGAATACCTGCAGGATCTCTCCCGCTCTGAACAGGGTTTTGGGGTTTGCATTTAGTTTGTAATCCTGAGGCCATCCTTAGTGGCATTCAGGGACTACTCTGGTGTGGTGCTTTGAGGACTACGTAGTGTCAGGATCAAAATCTGTGTGGGGTCCCATCCTGTCCCACAGGGAGGACCCCTCGTGGGGCTAAGGAGGGGACATAACCGAATGAACAGACGCAGAGCCAGAAGGAGGAGGAGAGAGAGAGAGAGAGTTTATTCACAGCAGTTACAATACTTATACCTCTTGGTGGGAGGGGGTGGTATGCATGCTTGGACCCCCACAGGAACAATAGTAAAATGTTGATCAGGCATGGCCGTTGGCTAGTGAGACAAGTGGTGAAATGATAAGATCACAGGAATCCCAAGCAGCCTCCGCTTGACTAGACGATAAGAGCCAAGCTCTGTAAGATGGCTCCCTACATCTCCCCTTGTTTTGTTTTAAATTAAATGTGGTCAGGGGAGGCATTGTCCGGTATCCCTTGTGACACAAACAGGAAAGCATGAAAGTACACATCTCAAGGGGGGAGATGCGGGCGACACATGTGCTCGGCCACATGGCACAAGCAGCACATGGGCTCAGGCAGCATATGCGCAGGCTTCCTTTGTTCAAGGTGTCTTTTATAGGGTCTCTTCAACCTGCCCCCACGTGGGGGCTTCTTCTCGGGTAAAAGTCCGTTGCTAAGGAGGTTACCAGGGAGGTTGGGAGTGGTGATGGTCTTCTTTAGAAAGTCTTATCAGGTCTGTTTTCTGTATCCACAGGGTGGGTCAGTCTCAGGATTCTCCTTCCCAGAGACTTTGTTAATCTGTTTCATTGCCAAGGGCCTTTCCCTATCTACCTGCCTACATCATATTCCCCCCTAGAGATTTCACCACCTTAAATCTTTAAGGAAAATGGTCGGTGATCCATCTTCTGAAGCTGCTTCATGCTGACAGAGGGGCGCAGACCCTGCCTGCACAAGGGGTGAAACCTCAAGCTACCTTAGTTTTAGTGGGCCCCAGGCAATGAACTGGTTGGGTTCCTGAAGTTATCTGAAAGAAAAGATCAGATCAATTAGACTGAGGGATGGCACTTTGAAATGATTAGACTCTGGAGATGTGTAAGGTCCTTTCTGACCTAGTAAGGACAAAATAGTTTGTTTGCTGTCTTAGGAAACATAAGAGTTAAAGCAACAGAAACCAAAGCAACATAATGCCATACCCATTTCTGTCATAAAAACAATGGAAAAGAATAACTGCTCCACCCATTGGTTGATAGAAAATGACTTCCTATGTCCAGATTTTTCTAGTGGCCTAGAAGCACCACACCAGTTCTCAGGTTGGAAAAGCTACCCATCCACTGAAGCTGTCAATTGTAACCAATAGATATTTATACCTTGAATGAGTGTTTGATCATTTGCATGTCAAGCTGCCAATCCTTTCCTTGGTAAATTCCTTGATGCTGAACAAGTGTTAGGAAAGGAAGCCCAGAATTTCCACTAGGTTCATTAATGAAACAGAAAGCATAGTACTGAGTTCCTTCCCATGAAAGATGGCTTTCAGACTAGTGATAGCAAGTTCAACATTGAGTCCCAAAGACTAGGCTGCTTACTTTACAGTCAGCAAAACACATTTTACCTGAATTACCCAGAAGGAATACCTTTTAGGTCAAGATTAGAATACATTTACTAGATCACTCTGTAGAATTTGAATCTGATTCTTTAAAAGGCAAGTTACAGAAACATGGTTTTCTCTCCACCTTCATTTTAAAATTTGCCTGATGGCTTAACAAATCTGACTTGTTCTTTTGCATAAACACAGCAAGATTGGAGAACTCTCCATTTTGGGGTACCCCATTATTTACTGAGAAGTCCTGGGGGTTGGGCTAAAGACAGGAGGCACACCAATAACGGCATTAATCTTATGTGGCACGTCAAAGTTACCCAGGCCTGGCCATAAATGTCCCACGATGAACTGGATGGTCTCGAGCTTTCAGGTTGAACTGGAGGTGGCCTTTTCCGTAGATGCATCCTGGCAGAAAGGAGTCCATCCCCTCCCTTTTTCAGGGCTGGGAGAGATCCTGGTTTCCAGGGTTTTTCTTGATGCTGAGTAGGCCCAGATTGTGTCAGTCACACAGATTCCCGGATTTCTCATTTCCCATAGCAGTGATGATTTCCATTCTTTCCTTAAGCCAACTGGCCTCTAGGGTCTCCCTGAGGTTTGTAGGGTACTTGAAACAGTACCTGTTAAATACCTGCTCCTGTCATTTAGACCAATCCCTTGACTCTTTCCCTGAAAGAGGGCTTTGGGGTCCCATAATTGATTTTCCTGTCTGAATGAGGGGTAGACCCTATTACAGAGAGGAAAGACTTTTGTCTGGATTTATGCAAACCAACATAGTGCCACGAAGCATCAAAAACATACCGAAGGTACAAAGAAGAGAAAAACATTTCACTTTACTCACAGTGAGATACAACACACCCATTTGTTGTGGGTCCTAGTCAAAAACGCTAAAATCGGGGGCTGGAGCAATAGCACAGCGGGTAGGGCGTTTGCCTTGCACGCAGCCGACCCGGGTTCTAATCCCAGCATCCCATATGGTCCCCTGAGCACCGCCAGGGGTAATTCCTGAGTGAAGAGCCAGGAGTAACCCCTGTGCATCGCCAGGTGTGACCCAAAAACCAAAAAAAAAAAAAAAAAAAACCGCTAAAATCTGTAGAGAAAAAGGTGTACAATTTAACATCATATTTAACCCATTCAATCCCATGTTGAAAACGTTGACTTCCCATTGATAAGAGCACTGTACTGGGAGTCCAGTGTACAGTTAAACATGTCTAATTCATTTAATCTCATTTGAAAAACCCTTGATTTCTCGCAACTTTTGAAGAATTCAATTATCTAAGAGCACTGTAACAGGAGTCCAGACAATCCATCCAATATCTTTTCCATAGATCCTACCAAAAAACATACTAGAACAATTCTGCATGTGATTTAAAGAGTTTCTTAAAACAGTGATCAGTTTCTTTCCTTCAAACACAACCTCAAACCTTCTACACATTCCTTTATATTCATTCTGTCCTGTACCTTTCCTTCAACCCATTTCAAAATCAACTTCACTTTAACAGGACTACTTTCCTTTTTCCAACTGATGATATCTGCATCCATTATCTTTCTGACTTAAGACATACATCTATATTCCTTATAGTCGTCCCACAAATTTAAACTCTTATTTTACTAAACTCAGTACAACATGATTTCCCAAATTTGGACACTAATTATCAATCATCTCATTTAACACGACAAAAGTGCTCTGCCATACCATTTCAAAAGCATTGTCAGTTCTATAGATATTCAAAAAGGTTTAGAAAGTTCTTACAACATATATTCACTTGGCAAAAGTTCACTTCACATTAGAAATTAACCAGGAGACATCTTAGAATTCTGATTTCTAGGAAAACACAAATATAAAGATTAAAACACTCATAGATTACCATAAAACATTAAGGATCTCACACTTGCGTACAAAGTTCTCTGATGGTCCGAGCTAGGTATGATACCTGGTGACAAAGCTTTGCAATGAATAAAGTTATCAGAATAATAACATGCATTTTCATGTACTGGACAGACTGACTTAACAATAGTCAGTAAAAGTTCCCACATCTCAAACTTTAACCAAGGCCCAATACTATGGCTTTAGACTATCAGGCTGACACCTGAGATTAATCTATTATAATTCTTTGCTAAGTATCAATAGAAATTTTAGTTACCGAGGGGCCGGAGCGATAGCACAGCGGGTAAGGCGTTTGCCTTGCACGCGGCGGACCCGGGTTCGATCCCCGGCATCCCATATGGTCCCCCAAGCACCGCCAGGAGTAATTCCTGAGTGCAGAGCCAGGAGTAACCCCTGAGCATCGCTGGGTGTGACCCAAAAAGCAAAAAAAAAAAAAAAAAATTTTAGTTACCGAGTCTCAGATCAAATAAAACACTTGTAGAATAAATTTTGCAACCAATTTTATAACTCTAGAAAAACATATTTTAACTAAACCATTACTCTTCGAACCTGTTTTTAACCACAACTATCTCAGCTCACATTCTAATAATCCAATATAGATGCATATGTACATTTACACAACAGCATAAGACCTTTAAACCATCAATTTTTATGAAACATGAGTAAATCTTCTTTGGCTTAAGTTCAATAGTTCTCGTACCTTAGTTAGTTCAAATCACAAGCTTTCTAACTTTATCAATTCCACAATACAAATATGCTTTCAAACACAGAAAAAGCCCTTTGGGTATTTATATATATATATATCTTTTTAACCAAACTTTGATAATAGCATAGAAAGAAAAGCATTTGGACTGTCAAATGTTTATGGAAACACAAGTAAACTTTGTTTATTTTGAGGGTTTCTGTACCTCTGTTGCTTGAAAAACAGCTAAATTCCTCATTAAAATTGGCTGAGGCTTATAAGATAAAGCCTTGCACTCTCTGAATTCTTATTTCACTTTTAGTTTTCTGGCTCTAGCTCTGTAGCTTTTTCTAGATAGTACAGCTACTGGAATTCAAAAGAATTTCAACTGTTAATAACTATTAATGTTCTTCCAATAAGAAATTTAGACTAAAAATTTCAATTTCATTATAGGCGCCACATTCTAATTAGAAATCTTTGTTTAAACCTGGTCTAACAGGTTCCAAAATCACATAGATCCTTTAAATTGCTGAACTGTATATCACTCTGATCTCTTGAGACGATCCTGTTTTCCCCAGGCCTAATTTTTACCACTGATTTTCACTCTGGCTCCAGCACTCAAGTGTTCCACATAGAGAGACAGACAGACAAACAAACAGACAGACAATAAGTTCACTAAAAACACCACACATACATGTGCACACATCTGCAGTTGATCTATCGATCTGGCCCTTCAGAAACGGCAAGGAAAAAACTGATAGACTGAGAAAGGAAGGAACAAGTCCCCAGGGCAAAGTTAAGCCCTGTCGGCCGATTGGGAACATTGCTCCCCGTTTCTCTGCCTGACCAGCCCATTTCCTGCTTGTTAAAAATGGGTCAAGAAAGCGCTTTTGTTGATATAAGCCGGCAAAACCTTTTCAAAATTGTTGAAACCTAAGGTGGTCAGATGCTAGCATTTTTCTTTCTTGGTCAAGACTAGTTCTGAGGCAGGGAACTAGTGACTTCTTATCAGATTTGGGGATAAGCTACCTTAGTGATATACTTTTATTTCCTGATATTATTAAACACTTAACCACATGATCTTGCATTTTCCTGCCTTCTCTGCTGATAATAATAAGCAGAACTAAGAGAAAGATAATGAGACAATTACACACACACTAAAGGCACACGCACAAAGCACACTCCTGCACTCACTCGGACCGGTCCTTCTTTCATGAGGGTGCGCACCCACTCACCACATTCACACTGAAATTCCTGAACCTGCCCTACGGACGTCCACATTATCTTTGGTCTTATCCCCCTGACAATGGGGTTGCTCCAATGTACATTGGGCTCTTTCTAATTAGAAGCTAGCAAACTAAAGGCAAAGTGGGGGTGATCATCAGGATGCAAGGGAATTGAGAAAAAGCAGTCTTTTAAATCAAGTACTGTCTTATACATTTCTGAAGGAATGGCTGCTGGGGACGGCAGTCCAGGTTGAAATGCCCCAAAAATGACTATGGTTTTATTTACTGCTCGTAGATCCTGTAGCAGTCGCCAACTGCCGTTTTTCTTTTTAAAGTCTTGGAGGCGCCTCCGCTTGGGAGGGCTCAGGTAGGAAAGCAGGATGGTCAGAGTCTATAGTAGTAGAATTTGAGGAGTCAGTTCCGTGCATGGGGGTGGCCTCATCCCCACAGACTGAGGGAGCCTTGGAAACAGAGGATAAGCAGGCCATAAAGCAAGAAGAGAAAAGAAAGGGTCACTGGTAGGCTGTTTCTGCCAACTCGACAGAAATGAAAACACAGGACAAAGGGGTTCAAGCCTTCCACCAGTTGCTGCTTCACTGGTAGGCTGTTTCTGCCAACTCGACAGAAATGAAAACACAGGACAAAGGGATTCGACCTTCCACCAGTGACTGTCTACACTGGGAGGTAGTTTCTGCCAACTCGACAGAAATGAAAACACAAAAGACACAAGAAGGGCCGGGGGGGATGGGGACACTCATAACAAACCACTCAGATGCATGTCTGGCCGGTGAGGAACTTAGCCATAGTGGATCAGCCTGAGAGGTGACTTGCGGCCGGTGTCTAAACCAGCACCACCCTAGACCATATGTTCCTTGTGGAATCGCAGACAGCCCAATCGGACTCCGTAACCTTAAAGGGATCTTAAGGATGCCAAGTCGTGGAGCCACAGACTCAGAACAAGGACGAGGACGTCCAAGACTGCACAATCACTCACACATACACACAAGACAAGGGAATTCAAGCCTTTCCGCCAGTGACCGTCTCGTCCTCAACACGAGACTGTATTCAAGCCCGGTCCCATACCAGGGTGTGCACCAAGAGAGAGGCGACCCTCAGAGACACTCACTTTTCCGTGAATTCGTCGGCCGACGTGAACTTGACCGGGCGTTCGGTGGTCCCCTAGTGCCCCACGTTGGGCGCCAGATGTGGGGTCCCATCCTGTCCCACAGGGAGGACCCCTCGTGGGGCTAAGGAGGGGACGTAACCGAATGAACAGACGCAGAGCCAGAAGGAGGAGGAGAGAGAGAGAGAGTTTATTCACAGCAGTTACAATACTTATACCTCTTGGTGGGAGGGGGTGGTATGCATGCTTGGACCCCCACAGGAACAATAGTAAAATGTTGATCAGGCATGGCCGTTGGCTAGTGAGACAAGTGGTGAAATGATAAGATCACAGGAATCCCAAGCAGCCTCCGCTTGACTAGACGATAAGAGCCAAGCTCTGTAAGATGGCTCCCTACAATCTGGGCTCCCTCACATACAAAGCTTTGAACCATCCCTTATAGCTATTTCCCCAGCCCCATTGAGCATTTTCTACATGCTAAGATCTACTTGAAAATTCCCTAACTTAATTGACTGAATTTTCAACCCCCAAATGGTGCTCTGACATCCTTCAACCACTCCTTTCCTAGATGCACTTCTCACACCATTGCTCCTTCTTTGGGCATATCTTCCTCACTCCCCCTGCTAAAATGTCCTGCTATTTAGAATAATGTGACTTCCTGGCCACCACTGATGAGACTTGAGCTGGACAGACCCCCAATGTCACCTGAGGGACAAATGTCAGTGTCTCTCCTTAGTCCTGCCTTAATTACAGGCCCTTGAGCAAAAATAAACAATTGTCTAACTTAAGCTACTAAAGAGCGATAGCACAGCAATAGGGCGTTCGCCTTTCATGTGGCCGACCTGTGTTGGATTCCTCCGACCCTCTCGGAGAGCCTGGCAAGCTCCCGAGAGTATCGAGCCCGTATGGCAGAGCCTGGCAAGCTACCTGTGGCGTATTGGATATGCCAAAAACAGTAACAATAAGTCACACAATGAGAGATGTTACTGGTGCCCACTCAAACAAATCGATGAGCAACGGGATGACAGTGACAGTGAAGCTGCTAAAGAGGCCTTTTCTCTCTAAAGGAATAGCTGTGACCCAAATGCAACACTAAACGACTTTCACTCATACAGAGTTAAGGGTAGTAGAGACTTACAAACATCCTATATGGGGACGAACTTTTCAGATGGGAAAAGAGAGATCAAACCATGAGAACAGGAGCTATCGTGTAGTGGCCTGTTTCATTTCATTCCAGCACTGAGAGAGCAGGTTACCAGAGAAATGGGTAGAAAAGGGGAGATATGGGGAGAGAGGGATGCTCTCATTTCCCGGCATTCATCAGCAGGAGTTCCATGCACTATTTGGAGGGCATGCTAACTCCCCTGTCTGGGATGATGATGGGAGAGGATGAAATGCTGACATGACCAGGAAACCCCTCAGGAGTGGAACTCTGCCTTATCCCTTTTTGATCCGATCTCAGAGAACTGGTGCCAATGTCAATTTAGTAGGTGCTCAATAAAAGCTTTAATCCAAATAAACAATTCCTATTGTCTTTGTAACATTTGCTTACAAAGAACAGAAATGCTGTTAATTTAAGTAAAAGTGAGTTTAGTATGAGGAAAAAGGAGAATTTCCCCAACCATAATTGCAGAGTGCACAGCAAAATTTTCCCCTTTCCCCTTTACATTTTATTCATGCTTAATCTACATTTTTGTCTTTATGGTTATTTTTCTCTGCCAGGCTTTTAATTTTTAATCTTCTAAAATTCCACTGACATGAAAGTTTTGAGTAACCATATTGACTACTTTACCAATCCAAAGCACCAAAGACCAATATATACTGATGAAATCAGCCTCTAACTAATATCAAATTCCTGGGAAAGTGACTCTATATGTCTTGTCTTGGGTCATAGGTCCACAATAATCTAAGCAAGGGGCCGGAGTGATAGCACAGCGGGTAGGGCGTTTGCCTTGCACGCGGCCGACCCGGGTTCGATCCCCGGCATCCCATATGGTCCCCCAAGCACTGCCAGGAGTAATTCTTGAGTGCAAAGCCAGGAGTAACCCCTTAAAAAAAAAACAATAATCTAAGCAAGTGTAACCAAACTGGAGCTGTAAAGTTATTTGGGGGGTTCTCTGCTAAATTGTATGTGACAGGTTTCTCAGTTTGAAAACTGCTGGGGAGAAAATAATGATGATATAACATGAGTTTGGGGGACCAGACAGATATCACTGTGGGAAAGGCACTCACTTGCCTTGCATGAAGCAGACCCAGGTTTGATCCCCAGCATCCTATATGGTCTTAGACCACATCCAGGTGTGATCCCTGAGGGCAGAGCCAGAAGTATGCCCTAAGCATCGCTGGGTGTGGCCCAAAAAAGAGAACAAAATTATAGAGTTTAAAGGATTGCTTTTCATGTTTCAATGCTTCAGTTTGTAGTCCATGGTCCTATAAAAATGTACTTAGGATATAAAACACCACCACAGCAAGACCATCTCCAAGATTCTCCAAGGATCCATCAAGTGATTATTTTTGTTTTAGTTTTTTGGGTTACACCCAGCGATGCTCAGGGGCCACTCCTGGCTCTGCACTCAGGAATTACTCCTGGCGGTGCTCGGGGGGGGGCCATATGGGATGCTGGGAATCAAACCCAGGTCGACCACGTGCAAGGCAAATGCCCTACTCACTGTGCCATCACTCCAGCCCCCAGGTGATTTCTAACCTCAAGGAAGTCAGGCTACAAGATTAACCACACAGTCATCACAAATACTGCACAAGATTTTCTACCTGTTGATATTCAGTCTCCTCTCTGCAACTCCTGGGAATGATCAGACTACTGGAGTCCCCAATCAGCCAGTGATCAAGATCCCTCTTTGACAAAGTAGTGCAATCCCCTGCCTGAACTTTTCAGGATTCCAACCTTCTATTAACATGCAGAAAAGCACATAGGAAGCCGAGTATTAATTTGGACTAAGGGCTGGAGCGATAGCACAGCGGTTGGGCGTTCGCCTTTCACGGGGCCGACCTATGTTCGATTCCTCCGCCCCTCTCGGAGAGCCCATCAAGCTACCTAGAGTATGGAGCCTGCATGGCAGAGCCTGGCAAGCTACCCGTGCGTATTGGATATGCCAAAAACAGTAACAATAAGTCTCTCAATGAGAGATGTTACTGGTGCCCGCTCAAACAAATCGATGAGCAACAGGATGGCAGTTAAAACTAGGAAAAATGGGTTTCCTTGAAGTAAGAAAGGAAACAGACCTTTCTCGAGGGTACCCACCTGAAGCTGAAAGAGACAGAAAGGATCCTCAATCTCGTCAAGATCTCCCCTAGCGGCCTGAAGTAGGCAAAGCTACTTCCCCAGTCCCACCTTATGCTAACGAGCAGCTCACTGCAGGAGAGAATCCATTGTTGCTGCTGCTGAAATCAAATGGAACACATGCTGAAGTTTAAAACGTATCCCATCGCAAGGTTAGATCTAGAAGAAGGCTAACGAATATAATACATTTTATTACCTACCTGTGTAGTTCATATCATTCTGATAATAGTCAGAATTTGAAGGAAATTGCTTTTGTTATTTTTTAAAAGCTGCATTTACTTCACTCTGTTATATGGCATTGTGTTCAATATTTAATGATAACAAAATCCTCAAAAACCACAGTGCTGGGGGCAGAGAGATTATACAGCAGGTAAGGCGCTTGCTTTGTATGTGACTGACCTGGGTGCGAACCCAGGAATCGTGTATGATTTCCCTGAACCCCACCATGAGTGATCCCTGAGCATAGAACCAGAAGTCGATCCTGAGCACTGTCAGGTGTGGCCCAAAACCAAAACCAAACTCACAATATGGACTAATACTACATTAACGAAACCTCCTAGTGCCATGTTTATACTATGTGCATTCCCCAAATGCCTAGAATCTATTTACTTGTTTCCAAAACAAATCTTACAGTGAGATGGCATTTAGTCTTGGAAAAACAACAAAAAAGAACAGATAACTCCAATTCTTGCCTCAAAACACTTTTTTTGAAAAAATTCTTTTAAACGTCTCTAAAGGTCCAGGCTGCTGGTTAACTGAGAGGGGCCCGGGTGATTGACAGTACCTGTCAGAGGCAATGAACTCCACTTCAACGCTGCCTTTATGCTGGTGTGTCAAGTTGTTCAACTGTGACCCTTCCATCTGTTCCAGCTAATCTGAAAGTCATTTAGACCCGCTTCCCCATTCATTTGAAACACAGCACATTCTCCTGTTAACACACATATGCAAAGTTGTCCGCTGTCAGCAACCTATGTGTTTTTTTTAAAGTCTCACTTACAACATCTGTATAAACATTTACACAACAGAAAATCCATTTATTGACCATCACTGTCTCCCTAACTTTATTTTTTTCAGACATTTCTAAATTCGGGGTCACCCTGGAGAGACATTTGGTGGTTTACATCTCCCAAAATAATGTTTGAGCATATGAGTCACTTGATTTTCGCATTAAAAAATAAATCATCCTATGTAGTATCTTCAGACTTGAGAACTCATAGTCTCATTTCCAAAGATTCTGTTAAAACTAAACATGTTTGCATACTCTGTTGGTTTTCTTAAAGGAAGTTTGGGAGGAAGTAATCACATTTATCGGACCTACTGAATCAGAACTGCTGAGATTCTGAAAAGAATTGTAAGAATCCATCAGGTTTCAGAAACAACCAATCTGGTTCTGTAATACTATGAGATGCCTCCTATTGCATGAATCTGCTTTTTTTTTTTTTTGGTGGGGGGCACACCCAGCTATGCTTTGACTCCTGGCAGTTCTCAGTGGACCATATGGGCTTCGAGGTATCAAATTCTGGTCAGTTACATGCAAGGGAAGTACCCTGCTCGCTGTTATATCACTCCAGTCCTCATGAATCTGCTGTCTTATTTATATGTTATATAAGTCTATCAAATTACTTAGTTAAAGGTTAAAAAAATATCTGAGTAATAAAGAAAACAACAATGCCTATTTGCTTGGTTTACACTGATGTTTTCTTGTATTACATATAAACTAAAACTGCATTTGGATATAACACAGTAGAAATATTATGCTAAATGAATTATGACCTCTTTTGGTCCAGAACTTTTAAAATTGCAGTGTTTTTCTTAATTTTAACCTGGTTCCTTCTCTGAACTTTGTCTATATCTACACTGGATTGCTCGGATATGTCTTCAATCAGGACATCAAAGCCCTGAGACTTTGAATGAGTTACTTTAACTCTTCAGGATAGAGCTTAGGCGAGGAAGGTTATTTTTTTTCTTTTTGGGTAACACCCAGTAATGCTCAGGGGTTACTCCTGGCTCTGCACTCAGGAATTACTCCTGGCAGTGCTTGGGAGACCGTATGGAATGTCGGTGACTGAACCCGGATTTGCCACGTGCAAGGCAAACATCCTACCTGCTGTATTATCGCTCCGGCCCCAGGAAGATGATTTCTTAAATTCTTTCTAGGTCTCATATTCTTTAGGCATCTAAAAGAGATGTCAGATATCCTTTCTTCTCTGGTAAAATCAACTCTAGTATTGAATATTATTTCAAACTACATACAACCAAAAAGTCACAGAGGCACAGGCTCATCAGGGAATTTTTTTTTGCTTTTTTTTTTTTTTTTTTTTTTTTTTTTAGAATCACACCCTTCGATGCACAGGGGTTTCTTCCTGGCTCTGCACTCAGGAATTACCCCTGGCGGTGCTCAGGGGACCATATGGGATGCTGGGAATCGAACCCGGGTCGGCCGCGTGCAAGGAAAATGCCAACCCGCTGTGCTATTGCTCCAGTCCCTCATCAGGGAATTTAAGGAAAGCATTTCTGAAGTTTAGTTCCACCGACCTGAACTTGGTTTCGTTACCATCCCCCCAAATTAGAGCAAACGTGATGTCTCCTTCCCAAAATGTATTTTATAGGTTTTATAATTTCAGGTCTTGCATTTAAGTTTTTTTAACCAATTAAAGCTAAGTAATTTGGCTGGGGGATTGGGCCACACCCCATCCCACGTGCGACTCAGAGGCTTCTCCTCTGGCTCTGGGCCCAGGGATCACTCCTGGCAGTTCTCAGGGGACCATATGCAGTGCTAGCGGTTGAATCTGTGTGCAAGACTAGAGATTTGTACTATCTCTCTGCCCTACATTTATATTTGGACATGCTTAGGACCACATCCAGTGAAGCTCAGAGTTTACTCCTGGCAGTTCTCAGGACACCATATGTGGTGATAAGGATCAAACCCCAGGTCAGCCGTTGTAAGATAAGTGGCCTATCCGCCGGAAGTCACGCCCTCGACCACCCTCGGCGCCATCTTGCCACATTCAACAGAGAAGAGGCCAGGCAGTCTGGTGAGCAACGCAGCCGGAGAAATGCTCCGGTCCCGAAACCGGGCCAGCAACACCGGGGATCCAGACGGAGGAGATACAGCAGGTACACCTTCTCCAGATGGAACCCTGGCGACACTAAGCAGCAACTGACACGGCTCCGGGTTGCGGGACTGTAACACCTTTTCTAAAAACTGAAAACATACAATCTTTTAATGGAAAACCAATTATCAAATGCTTCCTTAGTAGGGCTGTCTTTCTCGGGGGGAAACTCCAACAACAATAGTGAGTTTTGCTTTGCAATATGGAACGTAATCAAGGTAAAGAGAAAATGAAGTGAAATTCATCAGTTATACAGTTGGGGGTGGGGGGTGGGGGCGGGGGGTATACTAGGGATTTTGGTGGTGGAATATGGGCACTGGTGAAGGGATGGTGTTTGAATATTGTATAACGGAGACATAAACCTGAAAACTTTGTAACTTTCCACATGGTGATAAAATAAAAGTTAAAAAAAAAAGATAAGTGGCCTATCTATAGCACTCTCTCTCCAGACCAACTTTTTTTTATGCTCAGAAGCTTTTATTTATGTCTATTTTTTTTAATTTTACATGAATCATCATGAGGTACAGTTACAGACTTAGAAACTTTCATGCTTACGTTTCAGTCATACAATGATTGAGTAACCATCCCTCCACCAGTGCCCATTCTCCACCACCAATGTTCTCAGTATCCCTCCTACCACCCGCCACCTCATCCCTCCACCCAACCCCGCCTCTGTGGCAAGGCATTCCGTGCTGCTCTCTCTCTCCCTTTGGGTGTTGTGGTTTGCAATAGAGGTATTGAGTGGCCATCATGTTCAGTCTATAGTCTACTTTCAGCCTGCATCTCCCAGCCCAATCGGGTCTTCCAAGCACCCTTTACTTGGTGTTCCCTTCTCTATCTGAGCTGCCTTTTCCCCCAACATATGAGGCCGGCTTCCAAGCCATGGAGCAATCCTCCTGGTACACATCTCTACTATTCTTGGATGTCTCCCATTCTGTTACTTTCACTGTCACTGTCATTCCGTTGCTCATCGATTTGTTCGAGCGGGCACCAGTAACGTCTCTCATTGAGAGACTTATTATTACTGTTTTTGGCATATCCAATATGCACGGGTAGCTTGCCAGGCTCTGCCACATGGGCTCAATACTCTCAGTAGCTTACCAGGCTCTCCAAGAGGGGCGGAGGAATCGAACTAGGATCGGCCGCGTGAAAGGCAAATGCCCAACTGCTGTGCTATCGCTCCAGCCCATTCTGTTACTTTATATTCCACAAATGAATGCAATAATTCTATGTCTGTCCCTCTCTTTCTGACTCATTTCACTTAACATGATACTCTCCACGCAGCTCCACTTATATGCACTTTTTATGTTTATTTCTTTTAAGGGCTGGAGTGATACCACAGAGGGTAGGGCATTTCATGTTAAACCCCTGCTGGGGTTAGGAATGATTAATCCAACCTGAGCACTGTATTATGAGTCTATAGCGAGATGTCCCCAGGAGAGTCACCCTACAAGCCTAAAAGTGTCCCAGAATGGTAAATATTAGGAACTAGAATTAAAGATGTTAATTAAGTTGCTGGTCTAAGGAGAGAAGAAACATACCTTAAGGCTTAAGGGTTTTACGCCCCCAGCCCAGATAAATTCGGAGCTGCTGAGCGGGAAGCGGACCCTCTGCACCTAAAGACTTTGATTCCAGAGACCTAACACTTTCGGGCATCCAGCTCAGCTTCTAATAACAATGCACTGGGACTTCGAACTGGGCTATGCAATTTCTGGTAGAATTTTCCCTGGACTTTATACAGAAATCCAATAATAGACTTAACATCTATAATTGTCAGCTATGTGAAACGGTTCCTTTTGAACAGGTCTGACTTGGGGGGGAAACTCCAAATAATAACAGTAAGTTTTTGTTGAAATATTGAAGGTTATTAATGTAGAAGCCAGCTCTCTGGACTGTGAACTAAGCAAAAGCCCCACGCCGGCCGTTGCGGCGTGGCGTACACCATACTATGAGGCGCGGGATGGGGGATGAGGGTGAAAAAAAAAAAGGGGAAAAGGAAAAAGGAAAAAAAAAAGAAGAGTTATGTACTTGTAGCAGTGGGGCTCCATATCTCTTCATTCCCAGCAATGGAAAACTAATTATCAAATGCTTCCTTGGTAGTAGGTCTGTCTCTTTTGGGTGGAAACTCCAACAACTATAGTGAGTTGTGTGTTGAAATATGGAATGTAATCAAGGTAAAGAGAAAATGAAGTGAAATTCATTAGTTATACAGTAGGGGGCAGGGGGTGGGGGCGGGGGGTATACTGGGGTTTTTGATGGTGGAATATGGGCACTGGTGAAGGGATGGGTGTTTGAATATTGTATAACTGAGACATAAACCTGAGAACTTTATAACTTTCCACATGGTGATTTAATAAAAAGTTTAAAAGAAAAATTTTTTAAAAAAGGCCTAAGGGTTTTGCCTTTGTGGGCTGCAGGTGGTCAAGAAGTCTGGAAAAAAAATTTTGATTATGCTTCCCATGGGGAGGCGTGGTTGGGGAGGCGTGGTGTGAGAGGATAAAGAGCAGCTAGGAGGATAAGGTTGGTTGCTGTGGGAGGATTGAAGGAGAGAAGAGGGATTGAAGGAGAGACAGTTACAGAGACAGCAGAGAGAGATAGAGGAGATGGTTTCAGTGGGAAGAATTGCATGGCTAGAGAGAGATAGTGAGGGGGGAGGGTTGGAGAGAGCTGGGAGAGATGAGAGGTTGAATAAATGGCAACTAATTAGCAATCAACTTGGCCCTCATTCTTCCTTCGTCCATCCAAGGCAACAGCTGTCCCAGGTAGAGAAGAGGCTCGAGAGCACCAAATGTGGGTGACAAGAGGGAATTTATATATAAGCTACAGAGACTTCAGAAGTTAAGACATTTGCCTTGCTTGAGGTTGCCACAGTACCACCAGGGGATACTCCTTAGCACAGAACCGGGAGAAGATTCAGAGCACAATCAGGTGTGGCCCAACCTGCACCCGCCTCCATAAAGAAATAAAAACAATAAATGAACACCCATACCCAATGAATTACAAAGTTAGTATTTAGGTATGTAGACTCATAATCCCCCACCCCCAACCTCTTCCCTTGACCCCGTGTAAATTCCATTTTTAGATCTTGGGGAACATTGACAACCTAATATTGTGAGTAGCTCATATAGTTAGATTCATTAATGTGATTCGATGAGCAATATTAGCTAATATTGTTCAGGTGACATTAACAAAACATTTTCTCTTTTTGACTGAGAACAGATGCTACCCCACAAAGCAAACACAGAACTATGGCTTGAGACATTCTCAGAGCAGTTCCACATGAGATAATTGTGGCCTCAGAGCACCCCTGAAGATGCACCACCCCAGCCCTGCTTGGGGCAGAACCGAAGCACCCAGTTGACTGCTGGCATACTCAGGTGCTCCCTCCAGACGGCTGAAATCTCTCCCCTGTACCAATGGCACCAGATTCTGAGTCAGCCGGCCACAGTGTTGGAGAACAAGCCTTCTGGCTCTTTCTGACAATGCTTCTGAGAATGAGGTCAAGATGCTCAAGTATGCTCCTCTAAGACATCCAGAACAGATTTTCCCAAGACGTATGGCTCTGCCACGCAGTTGGTTGAGGCTAATCAAGGCCCTGCAAGCTGACAGGGAGAGACTTTTACCACTGACTATTTACTTTAAACGAAAACTGGTGACATGACTCAGATTTATGATTTTTATCCAGTATACTGACCTATCAGAGAAATGTATCTATATGGCAAGACAAATATCTTTGGTCTTCATATGAGACCAGATACTCTCCTGATCTCCTTTTCTACTGATATATAAAATGTATTTTATATTTTTTGTTTTGGAGTTCATTTTTTTGTTTGGAGGCCATACTAAGAGGTGCTCAAGGTTTACTTCTGGCAATGCTCTGTGAGCCATACGTGAGTCCAGTGATTGAACCCAGGCCAGCCACACTGGACTCACGTATGGTAGGTCTGGCAAGTACACGACCCACTGTAGTATCTCTATATTTATTTTATGTATTTCATGTATTTGAATTTGGGGTCCATACCCAGCAGTGCTCAGGGATTGGCTCACTCTCAGAGGTTCTCAAGAGATCATGTGATAGTGGGGATCCAACCCAGACCTACCATATGCAAAGTTTGTGCACTTATACTTTGAACTATCTCCCTGGCATGAGATACATAAAGCGATATAGGTCTATCTCCTCATTTTTCCCCATTTGCTTTAGGATCTTTTCCCATGTAGATTCTCCAGACATACATAATTAAATTTCTTACTTCCTCCTACTAATATTCACAGTATTGATGTAATTGCTCCACTAGCTTGGAATCGTTCCTGCTCCTTTGAAGGTCTTCATGGAATACATTTCACACTGAATTATGATCATTGTAACAGCCAAAAGATATTAAGATTTACAATTGACCAAACACTGTGCTAAGTGCTTTAAAAGACAGCACTTAACTCTCACATCATCCATAAAAACATTTCTTACAGAGGAGAAAATTTAGACTTTAAAGATTAAATAGATGGCCTAATAATATTAAGTGACAAGTTGGAGATTCCTACTTTGATCTAATCAGATTCTTATCACCTATCAGTATACATGATAAGTTTGATTTATACACTGTGTGATAAATTCAATTTGTACTACACTAATGGCAAGGAGTTTTACATTACTAATAGTAACTTGGACAATAACTCTTCGATACTGCATTTACACAGATGGCCTATACACCACCAAACAATATCTATAAAAATGCTTTTTTTACAATTTTGCGTATTTCTTGTTTTCACACTTAATGCAATGTATATAATTTGCAAAAGCAGCAATCATGAAAAACTAACAGCTGCTGAGTATTTGGGGACCCTAATTTCTTAAAGAAGTGAATAAATTTTTATTTCAACTTCTAGGTGTGTTTTATTTATTCATGCCCTCACTTGAAAAAGAAATATTTACAGTGGTTGTTTATAAAAATGTGAAAAGGTGACTAACATACATATTAAAAGTAAATTTTATTTGTTAACTTCTTAATATTTTACTTGTTTGTTTGTTTGGGCGCCACAGATGGGGATGCTCAGGGGTCACTCATGGCTCTGAATTCAGAAGTTACTCCTGGCAGTGTTCAAGGGGCCATATGGGATGCTGGGGATTGAACCCAGATTAGGAGCATGCAAAGCAAATGCCCTACCTGTTGTGCTATTTCTCCAGCCCCCAATTTTTAATACTTTTAAAAAGAAGTGAATAACTTTTACTCCCAATCTTACGCTATCTGCAATGTAGAAGATCTTGATAACACCTGCTACAAATATCATATCAAAGCTGAATGGCAACCCAGACATGGGGTCCTGCAAGTCATGGTCAGAGAAGAACACTAGGGTCTGGAGAGATAGTACAGGGTAAGGCACATGCCCTGCATGTAGTTCAGTTATGGTTCTGTCTTGTATCACTTGTATCACTTGTCATCCCATTGCTTGTTGATTTGATCAAGTGGGCACCAGTAACGTCTTCATTTGTCCCTATCACATGCTAGTGTAGCCAATGTCTGCTCGCTCAAGGAACACGAAGGCCTCAAACTGTTTATTCAGGATCTTGACGAAGAAGTTTGACTATCTCGTAGATGGGCGGCCATGCAATCTTTTGACGTCCCGTGGAATCCAGTCGGTAACAGCTCTAGTCCAGCAGTCGTCTCTAAACGGCATTAGGTGCTGGCCCATCTGATTTGTGATGCCTTGGCAAACAAGACAGTGTCCCTGATTGTTGATCATCAACATAGGTCAGAACTCTGGATTCCTTCTCTCATTTGAGTGAAACCTGATACTCCAAGCATAGCTCTTTCGATTCCTCTTTGGGAGACAGCATTCTCATCCTGTTTTCCTAAGGCCCAGGTCTCTGAGGCATATGTTAGTGCAGGAAGAATGGTGGAGTCGAAAAGATGTGCCCAGAGCCAGAGCTTCTTCGTCCTCTTAGCCACTTCTTCAATGCTCTTAAAGGCGTTCCATGCTGCTCTCTTCCTCCAGCACAGTTCAGGTTGCCAGGTCATTCGTCATGTTGAATTCTTGACCTAGGTACACATAACTGCTGCATTTGGAAATGTTTGTTCCATTGAGAACAAATGGAACATCAGGAACTAGTCCATTTCTCATGAACATTGTCTTCGTGAGATTCAGCTGCAGTCCGACCTTTCCACACTCACGGTCGAAGCATTTGTGCCACTTGGCTGATATTTGGTGTTATGAGAATGGTGTCATCAGCGAAGAGTTGGTGGTGTAGTTGCCAACCATCTATATTCACTCCCATTCCTTCCCATTCCAGTCGTTGCATGATGTTCTCAAGGGTGGCACTGAAGAGTTTCGGTGAAATGGTGTCATCCTGCCAAACCCTTCTCTTTACATCAATGATCACTTCTTTGTAGAATGGTGAGATCCTGGTGGAGAATCCATAATACAGCTCTTGGAGGATCCTGATGTATTGAGTTTGAACACCCTGTTTGGCTAGGACTTCGATGACCATTTCAGTCTCAACAGAATCAAAGGCCTTTTTAAAATCAATGAATGTTAGACAGAGCAGCATCTTGAACTCTCACGAAACCTCAATGAGCTTTCCACATGTGATATCCACATATCACCATATGGATATGATCAATCATGCTGAATCCTTTTCAGAACCCAGCTTGCTCGCAGAGTTGTCCTTCGTCTAGTGTTCTGCCAATCCTATTCAGGATGACTCGAGTGAGTAAAGGTTCTGTCTAAATATCACAAATGGTCCCTTGAGTACCACCCTGAACAAAAAGCCCTTGAGCACAGCTGGAGGTATTCCCAAACCAAAACAATATAGAACTCTAATTTTACAATTGAATCATTAAAGTGGGGTTTCAAGTTTATAGGAAAGGTCAGGAAATGCTGGATGAAAAACTTCTTCTGCTATAGGACTTCCCAGAGCCTTTAGTATGCTCCTGTGACACTCTGAATCTCCAAGTAGATTATTCAATCTTCAGTGTTTGTTCAATGACAAACATCTGATCTTGGGAAAACACTTCCAAAAACAAATGTTTCCAAGACCATGGTTAAGAGAAAAATGTGTCTAATCCAGCCATGCTGATCATCTACTGCTTAAAATACTAAAGTCTAGGGCATGTGCTTGGCCAAAATCCCATTGTTGACCTGCCATATTTAGTCTGTAACCCCACATTCTAACATTTTCTCCAGTGATTCTGCTCAACTTAGAAAACTGCTTAAAAGGAGTACCAGAAGTCAACTTTAAAATAAAGGAGGGTGCTGGAGCGATAGCACAGTGGGTAGGGTGTTTGCCTTGCAAGCAGCTGACTTGGGTTCGATTCCCAGCATCCCATATGGTCCAACAATCAGGAGTAATTCCTGAGTGAAGAGCCAGGAGTAAGCCCTGTGCATCACCAGGTATGACCCCAAAAGCTAAATAAATAAATAAATAAATAAATAAAAATTAAAATAGAATAAGAAAAGAAGATACTCCAAAGCCTTTTTTTTTTTAAATAAACCTTTTCAAAATAAATGAACAGTTTAGTGAATGCAGCAATGAGACAAGGGAAGGTGAGCTTTTCCTATCTTTTGTTCTTGGCATTGACCCTGAAGGTGCTTAGTCTCCCACCCCCCACCCGTAGAAGCTTAAGGGGCTTAGATCAAGGGCAGATTTTGAAATTGAATTTATTCAGATTAAGTAAAACCTTCAGTGGGCGGATTTAGTCCCCACAAGCTGTTACCAAGCGGGAGCTTTGGAGGTCAGGACCATTTTTCTGTGCCAAGATCAACTTACTCCCAAGCTGCGAGCATCCTCCAAGGAGCCCATTTCTGGGACATTAAATAATCAGCGCTTCCTCAGTTTTCTGGATCACCTTCTAGCTCTACTATGTTTAGACAGGCTATTTGGAGGGAAGCATCAGTGTTTCTGGCACCTGAGCAGAGAGGAACGTAGGCAAAGAAGCCAGAGATTGAGTTTAGAGCAACGCTTCTTCCTTACCAGTTAGCACTAGATACATCACAATAGGATTAGTCCTGGCAAGGAGAGAATTTGGTCAAGATGGCCAATTGGAAAAATGGGGGACCTGAGTACTCAGGGATACAACTCATCATTTGTTTGGGATTATTCTATAATGCTCCATTCCTGGGTGTGGGGTAGGGGCAGGCAGGCAGCCATGGAAGAGATGCCAAACCAAGCCAATCTAGGAGGTTCAGCATCTGCAGAACTGGGCTGATTCTCACCCACGTCCCTCTCAAGGAGAGCCCCAAGTCTTCAGCCTGAATACCAGTGTACCTGTGAATTTCAGTGGCTTGGTTTGGCTTGTATCTCTTCCTTGATAAGTGGTGAAGCTGTGAAGCTGGGCCATGGATATGGTGGCCGTGGAATATGGGTGTGGCTACTGGGGCTTCTAGCAGTACGGTGGGTGAGGGGAGGCTAGTCACCCCCAACTCTGAGAAGACTCCAGAGATGTTTAGCCTGAACACCAGCGTACCTGAGAATTTTGTTGGGTTGGCATATTCTTCAGAGATTCATCATGAAGGTGTAAAGTTGGGCTGTTTGGATGGCAGCAGCAGCAGGGTGTGGATGAGGCTGCCAGGGTTTCACAGGACTCAGCCCACCCTGCGTCCAAAGGGGGCCCAAAGTTTCCAGCCTGAAGACTCGTGTGCCCATGAGCTTCAGTGTCTTGCCTGGCATCTCTTCTGAGATTAGTCATGAAACTGTGAAGCTAGGCTGTTCACGTGGCAGTAGCTGTGGGATGGCTATCTATAAATATCTATACACTGTATCACTGTCATGTCGTTGTTCATCGATTTGCTCAAGCGAACACCAGTAACATCTCCATTTGTGAGACTTGTTGTTACTCTTTTTGGCATATCGAATATGCCAGGGGGAGCTTGCCAGGCTCTGCGGTGTGGGTGGGATAGTCTCGGTAGCTTGCCGAGCTCTCTGAGAGGGATGGAGGAATCAAACCTGGGTCGGCCGCGTGCAAGGCAAACGCCCTACCCACTGTGCTATCGCTCCAGTCTCTATATATCTATAAATGGCTCTTATTACCTTTTTCCTATCATGAAAAGCATAAAAAGCTCTCTTTTTCCCTTTTTTCTTTGTCACTGTTGTTGTGATGACTCAAGTCACACATCCCTGATTGTGTTTCTCACAAACTCAAAGAGATGCTTGCTGGAGACTACACAGCTGGTTCTGGTGCTCACACACGTAGCCACAGTGCTCACCAGGGATCACACATTTGGTTTGTTGTGTTTGGTTCTCTTTGGGGGGCCACACCCAGAGAGGTGCCATGGCTAGTCTGGCTACAGACTCAGAAATTACTCCTCACAGCAGGAGAGCGATCTGAGTGCAAAGCATGCACTCAGCCCATTGGGCTCTCTCCAACCCGGGGATCATACACTTTTCTGGTGCAGTGCTTCCCATGTGATCACCGGGGTCACAGTGGCCACCGTGCTTGTACATTTGTACTTGTGGAGCTCCCTAGGGGTTGTACACTTTCTTTGTGATGCTTGAACCACTTGGTGTGAAGGAGATAGCACACTTTGATGTGACACCAAGGGTCTCAGACAAAACTGTGGGCCATGTTTGGTTGCATGTTTGTGACGAAGGGGACTGAACTCACCATCTCATGCTTACAAGGCTGGCTGTTTGGGACCACTGAGTATTTCCCCCGGAACCTACTGATTTTCTTTAGAAATTTTAAGCAAAGCATAAAAAGAAAAGAAAAACCCTATCATCATATATAGAGAGAAATTTACTTGGATCTGAGAGTGTCTGTCCCCTTAGAGTGTTTTTTGGGGGGTTAGTTTTTGGCTTTGGAGGGGTACACCCAGCAGTGCTTAGGACTTAGTCCTGGTTCTGCACTCAGAGATCACTCCTGGCAAAACTTGGGTGACCACACGTGATGCTGGAAATAGAATCCGAATCGGTCAAGTGCAAGGCAAGTCCCTTACCTGCTCTACTCTCGCTCTCGCCCGGTTTGGTTCTTTTTTTGTTTTGTTTTGAATTGATGCCTGGGGCTGGAGAGAGAGTACAGAGGTTAAGATTCTTGACCTGCACGCAGCCAACTCCAGCGTCATCCCAGCCACCACAGATGGTCTCCTGAACTTTGCCAGTAATGATCCCTGAGCACAGAGTCAGGAGTAAGCCCCAAGAACAGCTGAGTATGACCCCAAAAAAACCCCAAAATTTTAAATTAAATGTGATGTATAGTTTACACACAATATTATACTAGTTTCACTTTTACTATATAATGATTGAAAATGATTTTAAGTTAACTCCACAGAATGCAGACTAGGACAAGGAGTAAATTCCCACAAGACAGAAGGTGCCCTCTATGGTTCAGCTGTCCATCAAGCTCAAAGAAAAATCATCTATGTTTTATAGAAATGCTATTTCCAACATTTTTTAGTTTTAGTTTTTTAAGGGGCTGGAGCGACAGCGCTGTGGGTAGGGCGTTTGCCTTGCATGCAGCCGACCCAGGTTTGATTCCTCTATCCCTCTCAGAGAGTCCAGGAAGCTACCGAGAATATCTCGCCCACATGGCAGAGCCTGGCAAGCTCCCCGTGGCATATTCGCATATTCAATATGCCAAAAAAATAACAACAAATCTCACCATGGAGACGTTACTGGTGCCCACTCGAGCAAATCAATGAACAACGGGATGACAGTGACAATGACAATGACAGTTTTTTAAGATGGAGGGGACTTGAAGAACAGATAAACCCATTGAGCAGGTGAGAAAACTGAGGAGCAGAGAGTAACCAACATCCCTAGAATCTAAGGGCTAAAGCAGAAACCAAGACCATGTCCTGGATCTCATTTCTATGTACTTTTCTCACTTTCCTAGCTGGGTCACTATAGAAAGAGTTAAGAGTTATAAAATTCAGTTTACAAAAGAACATTTGGCTCAAAACATGAGGAATTTTTATGCATGAAGTATTGAGCATTAACAAACATGAAATAATCTTCACATAAACACAGATTTACAACTATAAAAGTTTACTAAGCATCAACACTTTTTACCACACTTAGCACTTAATCCTGGGGACTTGAAGTCATAATTATGAGAACCAGTTTTTATGTTTTGCTATAAACCCACCAGACATTCTCATGAGACACAAGATCGGTAAGTTGTACAATCTTGAATGGTTCCAGACCACTCAGCTTTCAAAGTTTTATGCTCGCTTATATGGATTTTCTGTCTCCCTTCACAATCAAGCTGTCAGCTACTATTTCTTGCTGCTCCCAGTATGTCTGAGACCCTCTCCTCATTTGTTCTCCATCTGCTCTGCTACTTCTAATCCATGAGATGCCAGGAAAGCAGTTACCCAGGTTTATTAGAGGAGTTTATAAAGGCAGAGCAAACAGGGTCTGAGTGAGTACGGAGAAACTCTCACCACCAAAGCCACGGGGCAGAGATGGGAGTCTATTTGATGACTGAGATGTCTTTTAAGTTTGTTTTCCTATTAAGCTGTCAAATAAATTGTTTTTAAATCAATAATAAAGTATCTTTCAAGTACAGGTTATGAACAGACAGGAAGAATTCATTTTTTATTAATGAGGGATATCCTTCCACTTAATAAAATTTTTAAAAATCAGCACTGTCTTACAGTTTTCAGTGTACAAGAATTGCCTTAGGTAACTGTTAAATTTAATTCCTAAGTATTTATTATTTGGGATGCTACTGTAAAATGAATTGCTTTTTAATTTGGGTTCAGGTTATTCATTGCTGGTATGTATAACTGATTTGTATATAATGAGATTGTATTGTCCAACATGAATGAACTCATTTATTAGTTTTACTCTAACATTTATTTAGACACCGTGATTTACATAGTTATTTACCATGGGTTTTCAGGCTTACAATGTTCCCACCTCCAATCCCATTACCCTGAGGTAAGTAGGGGTAAGGATCAGGGACTTTGGGCCCCCTCTCCAGTGTAGTGGTGAAGTATCTGCATATAAGAAACCACTAGATCCAACACTACCATAGAGGACAGGGCCCCAGGAGGAAGAATTCATTCATTCTTTGCTTCTTGATGTACGTTAAACATCTCTAAGCAGCAAAGTGGGTAAGTGAGTTCTGGGTAAGTTTGGGCGGGTGGGATTTCATTTCTTTCTTTCTTTCTTTCTTTCTTTCTTTCTTTCTTTCTTTCTTTCTTTCTTTCTTTCTTTCTTTCTTTCTTTCTTTTCTTTCTTTCGTTCTTTCTCTCTTTCTTTCTTTCTCTCTTTCTTTCTCTCTTTCTTTCTTTCTCTCTTTCTTTCTTTCTCTCTTTCTTTCTTTTTTTCTTTCTTTCTCTCTTTCTTTCTTTCTCTCTTTCTTTCTTTCTTTCTCTCTTTCTTTCTTCTTTCTTGCTTTCTTTTTTTTTTTGGACCATACCTGACAGTGCTCAGGACTTACTCCAAGCTCTGTGCTCAGAGATCACTCCTGGCAGAGCTTGGGAGAGCCATCTGGGATGCCAGAAATCAAACTTGGTTCAGCTGCTAGGCAAACATTCTGCCTGCAGTGCTATCGCTCCAGCCCTGATTTTTTTCATTTCTTTTAAATTTCTAAAATCCCCTTATCACAGCACTCATTTCCACATGTAAGGGAGGGAGCAAGTGGGTGCAGAGCAGAGTGTGAGGGCCAGCCCTCCTGAGCCCAGGCCACTCTCTCCTGTCAACACCTCTCCTGCCGGGCAGCTGCACTCCCTCCCTCACACACAAAAGCTGCCAACACCCTCACATCTTCACTTGTTGCTCACTTCCTAAAGATTAAGACAGGATGCCCTTCCTGCTGATTTTCAAAATTCTTTGAAATGGTATCATTAAATCTAATTTTCCAACTCACAGGATATTTTTTCTCTTAGAGTCTAAATCTCTTGAAAAAAAAAAAAAGAACCCAACAGTAGTACAGTGAGTGGGTTTAATCCCAGCATCCCACATGGTTCCCCAAGCACTGCCAGGAGTAACCCCTGAGTGTCACCAGGTGTGATCCAAAGAGTGAAAAAAAAAAAACCCATAAAACAAATCAAATGGACAGGCACCAAGAATACACAAGAAAATGAGATGATCTGCAAATAATCTACTCCACACTCACAGAAGGCTGGAATCATTTTGAAAGTCACCATTATTAGTGAGGCTATGAGAGCAGCATGGGTTTGTCAAAGCCAGGAGATGTGCAAAACTCTGCCCAGATGAGGAGTTTCTCAATGCAAACACCTGCTCCAGAGTGATCATCGAATTATCCACAGTCTAATTATGCCTGGTAAGTTGACTCCTTCCTCCCCCACCCCCAACTCTATGGTGGTTTGTGTTTACCAGTAAATACCCATAAGCCCACTGCTAAATGAAACTACTCAGACTGGAATTAATGACGGCTCCAGTAATAACAGCCCAGCAATGTCTGAGTGGTGCATTAGCAACTGGCTTGCACACACACAGAACCCAAAACCCTTCCTACTCAGGCTAGACCCTGGGAAAGTCCTTACCAATGACTCATCCCCAAGAGTGGACAACACTATAAACAGTAAAACTGCATTTAAGACTGTAGCCCTAAACAGAATAGAGAGACAGTACAGTGGTGCTGGCCTTGCACAAGTCTGACTCAGGTTTAATCCCTGGCAGGGACCCCTGATGGTCCCCCCACCCAGCAACGCCAGGAGTGATTTCTGAGCACAGAGCCAGGAGTGAGCCCTGAGGACCTCTGGGTGTGACCTCAAAACAAAACAAAACAAAACAAAAACCAAAGAAGAATGTAACCCTCGGTGTCCCTTCTATGTCAGCACCACGGCTTCTCTGCATTTTTGTCAGCTGTCTGTTTGTAAAGTGTGCGTTTTCATACTCCATGGCAGACCATGTCCAAAGCGGTTTTAAGAAGCCCGAGATTCTCTTTGAAATCTCCCTGCAGCCATGGATGACCACAGCTGGCTCTGGTAACATTTGCAAATTCTAACTTACTATCAAGACGATTTCTAAGGCTATTGTGAGTGACACGGGGCAATCCTCTAGTTGTAATGTAGACCATCGTAAATGGTCTTTTTGTGGTGCTCGGCTCTACCCATACACAAATGAAGGGCATATTCTCCCTGATGGGTGTCCCAAGGAGGGCTTGGGAAGAAACCATCATTATCAAGGCGGTTCACCCAGACACACAGACTTGCTTGTTACCGTATTTAAAGAGGTGGCCACAAAGAAATAGTCATTGGATTTACAATAGGGGAAACCTAGTATGCATTTCCAAGGAATCACATTTTGGGGAGAATTACAGAATAATTACACATATGCTTAGATCACGAGCATTCAATGAAGCGGACAGTATTTTGAGGATTTAAGATGTTGGTGTTGTGGTCGTCTCTAAGAAACCGGGATAATTCAGACATTCAAATGCAAAACCGCACCATTTGGAGAGTGTAATGCGGTCTGTTCTGGTCACTGTTACAAATTCGGAAAGGATTCCCTGGCTGCCGACATTAGAGGCACTTAATACTTAAATCTGTTTCCAAATGTAAAGCATAGAACAAAAGTGCTGGGCATTAATGAAACGTATCCTAACACTGCAGCGCTGACACATTTCATTAAAGTGTCACTTTGGGGGAGTAAAAAATAATGACAAGGGCTTTGCTGTGTGCAACTTGATACAATCCTCTGATGAAATATCAATGACTAATAACACACAGAGCATCCATTTTAGCACTTTTGGTGGGTTCATATTGGGATGTTGAATTAGTTTCATGTCTTGGATGATACTCTAACCAGTTGCTTTTTTAAAAAATCTCTTTTATAGATCTAAATACCCATGGTTTATCCAACTTTGTTTTCTTTTAACTATCAGGAAATCAAGCACTTTTGAGAGCAATTGTAACTCTCTTTAAAAATACTTGAAAAGATCAAATATTCTGTTTACTTATAACTCATTATTTATCATTTTCTAGGGTATATTGTTTGTGTTCAAAAATAATCCTTTTTTGTGTGGAATGGTTGGAAAAATACTTTCCTATGAAATTCTAAAAAGTTAAAGTGGTCTTCTAAGTTTGTTTTTAATTTTAAAAAATTAACCAAAAAATATAGATTCAGCATTGTGTGAGTTGAAAGGATATCTAACTTAGTGCTCCAATTTTATAATATGTAGTTTCTATTCAGGAAATTTTTCTAGGTGGAACTATGTGCAAGTCATTATTTTTAATAATTTTTTTTAAATCCTTCTTAAATCTTGTGTTTAAAACCTCTGAGTGACTTGAATTTTGCAACTGTAGCAGTCATTCTTAATTCACATGTGGGGCATTTTCCAAACTTTGTACATTTGTTTGACTTCATGCAGAAGAGAGATTTTATAAAATATAGTACTGCAAGGAATTCTCTCCAGCAGACTTTAGGCAGTCAAGAACCACAAAACAGAAGACGCAAAGCAGAGAAATGAGTCCACACAAGAGAACTGCACCAGAAACTTGGGGCTGGCAAGCTCGCAATGTGAAAGGTTAATCACAAGATTTAAAATCTAATCTTGCTTTCAAAGGCACCTCATGTAATTGCATGCATTGTAAAGGGATATGAGAACAGTGGGAACAGAAAGAAAAAGGGGGAAAGAAAACTTAAACAAGTGGGCTTGATATAAGCTGTAAATGTAATATGGAGAAAAGTTTTTTTTTAATTAGCAAAAGGAGACAGAGACCTGAAGGGAGGAGTCAGCCAGTAACGAAACAGAAATGTCTGCTAACAAGGTTCTTTTGAGGAAAATGGACCTTGTGGTTTTATATTAATATATATTCAAATGGAATGGCCCCTAAACAAACATTAGAAAATCATTGTTCTCTGAAGTTGGTTCAATTTTAGGCATTGTGTTGCCTAAAAAATACTTACAGGGGACCGACTCATGGCCTGTTGCCAGGGAAATATGAGGATAAATTAGACCAAAAAGGAAGAAAATCATTGTTCTCTAAAGTTGGGGGCATGGTTCAGGGGTCAGACACACATGCCTTGCATGTACAGCACCCCCAGCACTGCTGCGGTGTAGCCCTGGGGACCCAGAATACTAGCAGGTGTGGCCGTGGTGGTCCTCAGTACTACCCATTGTTGGTCTGAATTCCCCTGACTGAAGAATGTTGAGAACAGCCCCTAGGACTCCTGAGCATTGCATGGGGAGCCTCCCCCTTGAAGAAAGAAGAAAAAAAAGGAGGAGGAGGAAGAGGAGGAGGAGGAGGAGGAGAAGGAAAAAGGAAGAAGGAAGAAGAAGAAGAAGAAGAAGAAGAAGAAGAAGAAGAAGAAGAAGAAGAAGAAGAAGAAGAAGAAGAAGAAGAAGAAGAAGAAGAAGAAGAAGAAAGAAAGAAAGAAAGAAAGAAAGAAAGGAAGGAAGGAAGGAAGGAAGGAAGGAAGGAAGGAAGGAAGGAAGGAAGGAAGGAAGGAAGGAAGGAAGGAGGAAGGAAAGAAGGAAGGAAGGAAGGAAGGAAGGAAGGAAGGAAGGAAGGAAGGAAGGAAGGAAGGAAGGAAGGAAGGAAGGAAGGAGAGAAAGAAAGAAAGAAAGAAAGAAAGAAAGAAAGAAAGAAAGAAAGAAAGAAAGAAAGAAAGAAGAAGGAAGGAGAAGGAAGGAAGGAAGGAAGGAAGGAAGGAAGGAAGGAAGGAAGGAAGGAAGGAAGGAAGGAAGGAAGGAAGGAAGGAAGGAAGGAAGGGAGGATCATAGCTCCATAGAGCAGAAAGAACTGAGAGCTGAGGGGTGGAGGAAATCTCTCCTTCCAGGGGATGGGTGGCATGGAAGAACAGGAGGGGAGAGGGAAAGGACATGATGAGCAATGGACCAGTGTGGTCTCGGTGCTAAGTCAAGCATCCTAGGCTGAGCAGAAGCTCTGTCTGCCCACTCAGGAACAGAGTGGGCTGGAATGGAGGTGGCTCCTAGCGAGAGCCCTGCAGGACTCGGAGGAGCCTGGCTCCAGGCTTAGGGAAACCACGCCTGTGGCTCAGGAGCTCAGGAACAGCCTTGATGCCAAAGGTGCAGGAGAAGAAGCATCTGTGTGGGGTGGGGTGGGAGGCAAAGAAGAAAACATCCCTGCAACAGAATCTTTTCCTGGAGAGCAAAAGTGCAGCAGTTTGTGCTTGTGGATGAGGAAATACGAAAAGCATATAGATGAGCTCCATGCTTCTCGGCTTCCAGCCTGCCACCCCCTCCTAATTGGAGGAGCAAGAAGGTGCCCCTGAGGACCGCGCAGTGCACGGAGGACCAGGAAATCCCCACCAGCAGGTGCTGGCACCAGCACAGCTCCCCCAGAGAATGGGCGCGTGTGCACTGCCGGGGACCAAACGGAAAATAACAAACCACCAGGGTGTACGTTGTTCCCTCGCACAACCTGGATTTGATAATCTCAGGCGCAACCATGACAGGCAACTGCCCAGGAGCAGCTGCTGGGTCGAGGAGGTGCCGACCGGGATAGAACTGCCCCTGCACCAACACCTGAGAAGGGGGGAAGATCTCGCTCTGCTTAGAACAGATTTAGAGGCCTTAGGGAGCAGCCACAGGGAGCCAGGGTTTAGGGGAGACTTTACTAAAGCGGTTGCTAGTCCAGTGAGTAAACAAAGGGTTTTGGTTTGTTTCCATACGGCCATTTCCATACCCATGGTATTCACGTAGCATTTTATATACATCTTGAGGTGCATCAGTATGGGGGTGTTTTATTTTCCCTGAGGACCCCATTATTTTCAGAAAATGAAAAAGCCCTGCGAGGCTGTGGCTTTTCTGCAAGTCTCACAGCCCCTGAGCAGAAGAATATGCAATAGAACCGTAAGACTCCCAAATCCTCCACTTTATTTCCGGGCTCTTCATATTCGTCAGCTTGTTTTTAAAAATCATGAGTGTATTCCACAGAAGTCATGCTTAGAAGTTGAAGGAAAGGCCCAGGTTTCTTGGACGTTTCAACAACAAAAATCAGAGCAAGTTTGTTTTTGCTTTTGTTTTTGTTTTAAGGTGCAGAAAGAAAAAGTCCAAGGAAAACCTCACTCAGCTTCCCTGAACAGCGCCCTCTAGTGACAGGCAAGATAGAAGAAAGGTGGAAATCTTTATTTATTTGTTTGTTTGTTTGTTTGTTTTGGTTTTGGTTTTTGGGTCACACCCGGCGATTCACAGGGGTTACTCCTGGCTCTTCACTCAGGAATTACCCCTGGCGGTGCTCAGGGGCCCATATGGGATGCTGGGATTAGAACCCGGGTCTAACGCCCTACCCTACCCGCTGTGCTATTGCTCCAGCCCCTGTTTGTTTGTTTTTATTGAATCACGTGAGAAGTTACAAAGCTTTCAGGTTTAAGTTTCAGTCACACAATGATCAAACACTCATCCCTTCACCAGTGGACATGTTCCACAGCCGTGATCCCAGAGGACCACAAACCAATCTCAGAAAGGCGGAAATCTTGAGAAGTTTTTAGGACCCAGAGGTGTTGAGGATTTTCAAGGATCTGACTCTCTGGAAAGATGAAGACATTTAAAAATAAAAAAATAAAAAATATTTCAAAGGGCTCATTTAATCCAATCACCTGGCATATAAACAAAGGAATGTCCACAAGCCAGGGAAATAGCTCAGAAGGCTGGAGCATGTGCTCTGCCTGCGGGGAGGCCCAGGTTTCATCCCCTGGCACCACATGGGCCCCACAGTTCTGCTGGGAGTGACCCCCAAACACCACTTGATGTGACCCAACAGCCCCCACCCCCAAAGTTGATGTCCAGAGAGGTCATGAAACGGGTTCGTGGCTTCATTTATCCAGACCAGAGTTTCTCTCCAGTAGGAGATAATGGGTCCTGCACCTATGCCATGTGCCTTCTCCAGGGCACTAATTTTCCTGGCACAAAAACAAAGCTCTCCTTAGGAAGGAGCACTGAGAAAGGCTAACCGCCTGGGCTTTATGCAGAATAGCTATGGAGGAACGGCCCCTGACTCCTGCCGTGTTACTTAAGTGACCCCAGAAAATTCACCCTCTGCTGAGTTTGTTTCCTCATTTGGGAACTAGGAATAGACCTACCGCCGCAGTTTCTCCGTGCCCCGCCAATGCCATTCTGTCGAAAACTTGCAAAACAGTTGGCGATGTCCATCAGGAGTCGTGCGTAGTTTCCGCAGGGATCACGCGCAGAGTTCCATGCCTGGCGTGCTGAGCCATGCGCTGTCTAAGGCAAGATGGTGAGCCCAGTTCAGGAGAGCACGAAGGGTTTGGGCAGCATCGGCGCCACCTTGCCTTCAATCAATTGTTAATATTATTAACAATAATTAATAGATGGGCTGGATTGATAGCACAACAGGTAGGGCGTTTGCCTTGCACATTGCCAACCAGGGTTCGATTCCTCTGTCCCTCTGGGAGAGCCCAGCAAGCTACCGAGAGTATCCCTCCTGCACAGCAGAGCCTGGCAAGCTACTCGTGGTGTATTGGATATGCCAAAAACAGTAATAACAAATCTCACAATGGAGACATTACTGGTGCCTGCTTGAGCAAATCAATGAGCAGCAGCATGACAGTGACAGTTACAGTGCTAATTAATAGATATTAATAATATTAATATCTACCCAGTCTAGGCTAGATCACCTACAACGGGTTAGGTGTTTAACTTATAAGCAACAAGAGCTTTTTTTAATACCCAGGTATTTTGCAAATATTATGTAATCAACTCACAAGAAACCAATGGGTAGCTGTTTACAAAATTTTGAGACAAACTAAGTAATGAAAACTGATGAAGGTTTTAGCTAAAACAACAAGCATAACCCAACTCTAAAAAGGGAAATCCTGCATTCTTTTCACTACATTGACAACTCTACCAGTGAAATAAAGACTTCTGGGGGGCAGAGTGATAGTACAGTGTAGGGTCAACTCTGGTTTGACCCCCAGCACCCCATATAGTCCCCTGGGCTCAGCAGAAATGAGCCCTGAGCTCAGAGCCAAGAATAAACCCTAAGCACCATGTGTGGTGGCCACAATGCCCCCTCTTCCCCCTCCCCCCCCAAAAAAAAACAGGAATAAAAGAGAAAGACTTCTGTTTTTGTGTCATTTAGGGCTATACTATGGGGCAATCCTGATTTTCATATGTGAAAATTTTAATATCCTTATCAGAAATTTATATATTTTTTAATTATTTGGGATGAGTTTCTGGCCACACACAGTGGTGCTCAAGCCTTACTTCTGGCTCTGCATTCAGGCATTGCTCCCGACAGGGCTCATCGGACCATTTTGGCACTTTATAATTCATGTACCTTCCGTAACTCAGTTTTTAAAAGTGTCTGAAAAACACGATTTTATCCTTTCCCAAAATACTGAAGTTATTGGGCTATTCAATAGTTTTCTAAAGAATGGAACCAAAGAAATGTAGATATTTCTTCCTATAATATGCTGGCCCCAAGTTTCTGTTTTGTGCCCAGAAACTACTTTAGCATCCTTCCTGCAGGCCATTACAAGGAACACTTGCTCCTGAAATAATCAGAAGCTTGTCCAACCTGCAGCAGAGGGGCACAAGTCAAACTCTACAAGCCTTCCCACTAGGCTTGTAGAGTTTGACTTGTGTCCTCTGCCTATGTAACGAGAAAGAACCTGTTCTTTTACTCTCAATAGGTTTGACAAAATAAAATATACAACCATCCACTCTCTGCAGTGGACTCATCACCAAGATGAAGATTTTTTGCAAAAGACTACCACTCTCAAGGCAGACCCCTAGAAACAATCACTGTAGCACTGTAGCACTGTCATCCCATTGTTCATTGATTTGCTCGAGCTGGCACCAGTAACGTCTCCATTCATCCCAGCCCTGAGATTTTAGTAGCCTCTCCTTACTCACCTTTCCCAATGATTGGAGGCTCTTTTAGGGTCGGGGGAATGAGACCTGTTATTGTTACTGTATTTGGCATATCGAGTAAGTCACGGGGAGCTTGCCAGGCTCTTCCATGAGGGCAGGAGACTCTCAGCAGCTTGCCGGGCTCTCCGAGAGGGACAGAGAATGTATATCAGAGAATACAAGCAAGTATGTTAAAACCAAACACATGTGTGCTGCTTTAGGCACATCAGTGGGCTACAGTATAAGAGAAACAATAGAAAATGTAAAAGCCAGGATCAGGAGGAATTCCTCCCAATCAGCAGATTGATCTTTACTGGTAAACAACTTGAAGTTGGAACAACATCCCAAAGGAGTCCATTCTTCATTTTATCTTGAGACTTCCGGGTGATGTTAAGGAATAAGTCTTACAGCACTCTCAAGAACAAGATAAAGAGAAACAAGGTTAAACTGGTTGCGCTGAAATATTACAAAGTAGGTGAGAAGACCACAAGAGCAAAGTCAAGCTGCCTTTGTCGGGAAGGCCCTTCAGGTGAATGTGGTGCTGGAGTTTTAATGGCCAACCACTTCAACAGACATCATTGTGACAAATGTCTGACATACTGTTTCAACAAACCAAAGGACAAATAATTACGTGTGTGGGTTAATAAAGGACATGATCTCTAAGAAAGTATCAACAAATACAGCCATGGGGAGGGAGGCAAAGAAATATTTCCCATAGTCTTTGAAATTGAAAACAATGGGGGATATCTAAATATCTTAACATTAACTTTCATGAAAACAGAATAAATATACTGAAACAAGGTTTTTCATATATCCGACCTCAGGTATCTCAGAACAATGACACTATCATTATGATCATCCTGGATTTCTTCCCACAGGAGTTTTCCAAGATTACTAAGTGATTAAAAATAAAAATAGAGAAATTTCAAACCCATGAGGCTGAGTGAAAATGACTCCATCACAAAAAGAGATTTTATCATAGGAAGTTCTACCAGAAGTAGCAGGTTAAATAGACACATTAAATCAAGTTGACTTGGAGGTAGATGACGCAGACACCATGAAGAATGTCTATGGATGATAGAAATGTCCTAAGCCTTGATTTGTAGAATGGTGACATAGATTTGTCAAAATTCAATGAACTACTGTTAGGCCTGAATTTCAGATCCCCAGTTGCAGAGAGACCAAGTCCACACACAATAATCCAAAAGCAAAGGAACTTTATTGCTAGCTCAAGCTATGGTCCAAGTCTCATCCAACGCAGTGAAGTCTTGACAAGGACCCTGACTCCAAGTCATAAGCAGTTTATATAGGTTTCAAGGTTGAGCAAGCACTATGGTAACAGTGACCAAGCAACAGTGGTCAGCAATAAGTCAATAGTTTCCAGTAACATTTGATAACAGTCAGTTTGTGGTTGTTCCCCCCTCCCCCATGATCAGTCAGATAATCTAGCAGTTCCTTCTCTGGGCAGGTTACTCAACTGGGAGTTTACCACAAATTGCAAGTTCAATTTCTGGGAAGCAGAAACTTAGCCCTAGTCAAAACTTAGTGGTAGCTATGGCCTGTCATGGTATCAGTTTCATCCTCACACTGCATTTCTAAATTTCCTATAAATATAAATCATAATTTCCTATGTTATATGTAAATGAAGTGGTTTTTAGTAACAGAGAAAAGGGCAGCAAAGAAGAGAAGACATGGAAAATTATGCAGCTATTAAAAATAAGAAATAATAAAAATAATAAATCGTGTAGAGGTGAAAGTACCTGCCTAGCTTGCATCAGCAACGCTGGCTGCAATCCCAGCACGCAAGTGTCGTCAAGCCCTGAGCACACAGCCACGCATGGCACCTGAGCACCGCCAGGTAGGACCCCAAAACACCCCAAAAATCAAAATAAGGCAAACTTTTTTTTATTTTTTATTACATAATATAGTTCACAATATTTGATTATATTTAATATTCAAACACCAATCCCACCACCATTACACCTTCCTACCACCAAAGTTGGAATGTTTCCATCCCAAGCCCCAATCCCTGTCCTGAAGCACAATTGAAATAATGTATTTTGTATTATCTGTTATGGAAAACCACTGAAACTGCTTACAAAAACGAATCTGTAGAGGAGACAGTGTGAAGACTGTTCTACTTTGACAGGGGCCATTAAGACATTTTTTAGAATATCACTAACATCTTGCTAAAGGTTAAGTGATGTGAGTTTTCATATACATATGAAAATATGCATATATGCAACGGACTGGAGCAATAACACAGCGGGTAGGGCATTTGCCTTGCACGTGGACGACCTGAGTTCGATTCCTCCGTCCCTCTCGGAGAGCCTGGCAAGCTACCGAGTGTATCCTGCCTGCAGGGCAGAGCCTGGCAAGCTCCCCGTGGTGTATTCGATATGCCAAAAACAGTAACAAGTCTCACAATGGAGATGTTACTGGTGCCCGTTCGAGCACATCGATGAACAACAGGATGACAGTGCTATGTATATATGTATGTATTTATGTATCTCCCTCTATCATTTGTTGCCTACTATCTGAACCCCATCCAGCATGGTACTTATGGGTAATGGGTAGGGAGTATCTTGGCCAAGCGGACCAGGAATATGTTCACCCATGGATGAGGCTCAGCCTGAGCGTATGTGGAGCAGCCTTGAGCATAGCGGGGGTTAGGTTCTGGAGGTTTTCAGCTGCCAGGGCTGGGTCCCTTAGGGTGGGGAGGGCTCTCACCCACGCCCCTCTGGGGATGCCTGGAGTGAAACAGCTTGGCCAGGAATCCAGTGGCATGATTGTGGTGGGCGTCATGTTATGCTCAACATTTTTCACTTAAACACACAGTACTGATTCAAAAATGCAAGGTATTGGACAACAAAATTGATTCCTTTTGTGTATTTTTATTTTTTTATTTTATTTTTTTTAATTTATTTTATTGAATCACCAAGTGGAAAGTTACAAAGTTCTCAGGCTTATATCTCAGTTATACAATGCTCAAACACCCATCCCTTCACCAGTGCCCATATTCCACCACCAATAAAAACAAAAACAAAACAAAAACAAACAAAAAAACAAAAAAAAGTATATATCCCACCCCTCACCCCCCAAACCCCCGCCCCCCATGAGTGACTGATATTTTCACTTCCTTTTCTCTTTAGCTTGATTACATTCCAGATTTCAACACCTTTTGTGTATTTTTAAAAGCAGATTTTTTTTCTTTTTGGATCACACCCGGCGATGCACAGGGGTTACTCCTGACTCTGCACTCAGGAATTACCCTTAGCGGTGCTCAGGGAGCATATGGGGTGCTAGGAATTGAACCCGTGTCTGCCGCATGCAAGGAAAACGCCCTACCCGCTGTGCTATCGCTCCGGCCCCCTCTCTCTCCACTTTGATCACATTCAATATTTCAACAAAAGACCCACCATTATTATTTGGAATTTCCCCCAACAATCTGACCTGCTGAAAAGGCATCATTAAATCATTTTTTTCCCACTGCACACGATTTGGGATTTCTTTTTTTTTTTTAAATTTTATTGAATCACCATGTGGAGGGTTACATAGTTCTCAGGATTATGTCAGTTATACAATACTCAAACACCCTTCCCTTCACCAGTGCCCATCTTCCATCACCAACCCCCCCAGTATACCTGCCGCCCCCTCCCACCTCCCCAGTCCCCACCCTTGTAAGTGATAAGTTTCACTTCGTTTACACTTTATCTCCACTACATTCCATGTTTCAACACACAACTCACTACCGTTGCTGGGGTTTCCCCCAAAAAGAAAAAGACAGTCCTATTGCCCAGGAAGCATTTGATAGTTCTCCATTGCTAAGAATATAGAGATATTAAGTCCCGCTGTTTGTAACATAACTTTTCTTTTTCCCCCTTGCCCCACGCCACGGAGTTCACGCCTGTTTAGTAATCGCCATGCTGTCTGACAAAGGGAAAAAAACCGAAAAGGATGGTTATTTCCCGTCATCAGCAGGCGTGGGGCTCTGGCTTAGTTGATAGTCTAGTAGAGTGTCTGCAAGCAGTTTCTGGAACCAAAGGTATTGCGCTGGTATCGGCTCCGGCTCGAGATTCCACCAGCATCCCGCTGTTCCATGTACATCATTTTTCCCCTTATATCCCATTCCCACGCCACCAGGTCTGTTTGCTTCAATTTGGGATTTCTAATACTTTAGTAATAAGTCTGGAGGGATTTCTGTCAAAAGCTGCTGGGTTCCGAGATTGGTTTGTGTGCCTCTGGGATCATGGCCGTTCAGGATCCAGGATCCATTCATGGGCGGCAACTCAGGGCCTTGTTGGGGTGGGGAGAGGGGCCGATTTCACACCCTATCCCGTGAGGCTCCACTTGTCAGGTCACTGCAGTCTCATCTGGCTGTTCAATAGGCTCTGAAAAGGTGGCCGTCACCGTGCTGCTGGGGAGAAAAGGCGGAAGGGACAGACACCGTTCCCCACCTGGGGTGGCACGGCACTGTAGATTAATGCTCAGTCCATATGCATTTATGCCAAAAGCTGCTGGTTTCTGAGATTGGTCTGTGTGCCTTCGGGATCGTGGCCGTTCAGGAGCCAGGAGCCGTTCATGGGCTGCAACTCAGGGGTCTCTTTAGGGCGGGGAGAGGAGCCGATTCCACCCCCTCCCCCACCCGTGAGGCCCCTCGTGTCACTGCTCTCTCTCTAGTTTTGGGCAGGGGCAGACACTAGATCATTTATTTTCCATTGCTCACTTTGCATATCAGGAAAGGTCGTGTGGCCGCATAAGCGACCGCATGCTTTGGAGGAATAGTCCGGTAGCCACATACTGGAGCCATGCCTGTCGGAGCTCATGGTCGCCGGGATTCCATCTGGAGAAGGTGGGGCGACTGAAGCTGCTCCATCTGGGGGGTCCCTGAGATATTGGCTTGGTATGGGGCCTGGGGGATTCTCTGGTGTTGTGGTGCCCGCTGGGTTTCTTCACTGCTGAGTCATCATTAATGTTTTGAGAAGTATCGAGAACATACAGTTAAAATAAAATCTCCTTCCCTCTTTGATGATTCTCAAAGGTCTAGAGAGATAGCACAGGGGTTAAAGTGCTTGCAGCTGACCCTGATTTGATCTCCGGCACTACACATGCACCCCTGAACCCCAAGGAGTAGCCCCTGAGCACCACTAGCTGTATCTCTCAAATCTACAAACATACAACCAAAGCTAACCATTGGCATACTTTTCTCAAGAGGAAATATATAATATTTGCTATATAAATATATAGTTTGTTATATATAAGCATCGGAAGTGCCTTGCAAGCTTCCGTGGTATATTGTATAGGCCAAATATAGTAACAATAGCAGGTCTCATTCCCCTGACCCTGAAAAGAGCCTCCAATCGTTGGGAAAAACGAGTAAGGAGAAGCTGCAAAATCTCAGGTCTGGGACGAATGGAGACGTTACTGGTGCCCACTCAAGTAAATCGATGAACAAATGGGATGACAGTGATACAGTGACATATAAGCACATACTGTAATAGACTACTTTTTTAAAAAAATCTGCTTTTGGGAGGGCTGGAGCCGGGTTCAATCCCCGGCATCCCATATGGTCCCCCAAGCACCGCCAGGAGTAATTCCTGAGTTCAGAGCCAGGAGTAACCTCTGAGCATCACTGGGTGTGACCCAAAAAGAAAAAAAACAAAACAAAGTGGAGAGAGAGTAAGGTGAAAATCATCTGCCACAGAGGCAGGGGGAGGGGTGAAATGGGGGGGCATACTGGAGTTCTTGATGATGGAAAATGTGCACTGGTGAAGGGATTGGTGTTTGATCATTGTATGACCGAGACTTAAACTGGAAAGCTTTGTAACTGTTCTCATGGTGATTCAAAAAATAAAATTTTAAAAAAGCAGAAAAAAAACACATTAATGAGTTTATTATTAAACATTTTTTAAACGGATTCTCTCAAAGACCTATCTTCTTATTTAAATAATAGGGTTGGGTCAGAGCAGTAATACAGTGGTTAAGGGTTTTCCTTGCACACTTTAAATTACCCAACATAATATATGGTCCTTGGAGCACTGTCAGGAGTAATTCCTAAGTTCAGAGTCAAAAGTGACTCTTGAGCATCGCTGGGTGTAGCCCCTAAGTACACTAACTAAAAACCGGTAAGGGAAAAATCCATCATAAAATAGGAAGATAGACACTTTCTTTTTTTTTGCTTTTTTGGGTCACACCCAGAGATACTCAGGGGTCACTCCCGGCTCTGCACTCAGGAAGTACTCCTGGAGGTGCTTGGGGGACCATATGGGATGCCAGGGATTGAACTTGGGTCAGCCACATGCAAGGCAAATGCCCTACCCACTGTACTATCACTCCAGCCCAAAGATAGATTTTTTCTGATGATTTTTTATTAGTTATGAAACACATAGAAAGACTTTTAAAATATAGAAACCTCCACTTTGTTATTGTTGTCATTTTGCGCGCACACACACCCCCACCTCCAATATCTGGTTGGGGGATGTATCTCAAAGCTAGAACAGTTTTCCTTTTTTAATTTTATTTTTATAAAACTGTTCACAGCATTTGATTACATTAGTAACCGAACACCAATCCCACCACCATCACACCTTCCCACGACTATATTTCCATTCCAAACCCCAAACCCTGCCCCCAAAGAAGAACCGAAATAATTTATTTTGTTTTGCTTGTTATGAAGAACCCACTAAAAATGAGATTAAGAAAAAAGGTATCTTAGAGGAAAGTGTGTGAAGATTGTTGTATTTCACGCAGGAGTCATTAAGGCCTTCTATAAGAAATTAGTAACATGTTGTTAAAGGTTGAGTCCTATGTGTTTAAATGTAAATCTGTACAAATATATTTCCCCTTAAGATTGGTTGCCTTCTACTTTAAATCCAATCAAATGTGGTGCAGTACTCTTGGTATATTGGTGGTGTAAAGTATGATTCCGGTAATAGGAGCATCATGGGTGATGCTCATCCGAGCGTGTGGAGAACAGCCATGAGCGTGGCAGGGTTTGAGTTGTGGAGGTTTTCAGCTTCTGGAGCTGGCTCCGTCGGGGTGGGAGGCTGAGAGGGACCTCACCCACCCACCTCCAGGGTGCCCCAAATGAAATAGCCTGGCACAGGGTCCAGCGGCATGGCTATGGAGTATCGTTCTGTGCTCCCTTCCGAGAGATTTATATTGAGTTAGAGCAGTTTTCTTGCACACATAAGATCCTCGGTTTGATTCCTGGCACCATGGGGGGAAAATAAAAGATTAAAGATACAGACTGCTAACCTCCTTGGCCTACAGAATCAGCATCTTTTTTCCATTGACAACAAGCTCCCAGTTGTTTTTGTTTATGCCCAAACTTGAGAGTCACTAAGATGATGCCTCTGTGGTTTTTCCTCAATTCTGGCACCACCAAAATATATATATGGGGAGGGGGGGCTGAGATATGATTTGAACAATTCCTTATTATATAAGTGCAAGTACGTCATTGAGTCTTAATTTCCTTCTCTGTAAATTGGGTAGGATAATTCCTGCTTCACCCCCACCTGCAGGGCTATGAAAACTAAATTTAAAAATTTTTTGTTATCTCTCTCTCAATATCATGTGCAATATTGATACTGAAAGGTTATCTAGAATATCCCTTTACCTAATTTTAACCCTCAGATCTTGTCCAGCATAATCATTCCCAGCTCTTATTGTCATACTGGTCTCCTCTCCACAGAAGCAGGCAGGGAGTGTGGGGTGATGGGAAGGAACCTGGGGACACTGCTTCACTGGTGCAGGGAGGGATGTTGCAATATGGTATGACTGAAATCCAATCATGAACAGTTTTGTAACAGTCTGGCTAACAGTGATTCAATTAAAGAGTTAAAAAAAAAAAGGGGGGCTGGAGCAACAGCATAGTGGGTAGGGCGTTTGCCTTGCACAGGGCCAACCCAGGTTTGATTCCCAGCATCCCATATGGTCCCCTGAGCACTACCAGGGATAATTCCCGAGTGCAGAGCCAGGAGTAACCCCTGTGTATCTCCGTGTGTGCCCCCCAAAATAAAATAAAATAAAAAAATAAAAAGTTAAAAAAATTCTTTATATGTTGTTAAATTTAAAAAATGTTTGTATAAAGGCAAAATAAATAACCCAAAGGGCTGGAGTGCATGTTTGAAATGTGAGAGGCCCAGGCTCCATCCCAGCACGCTTGGCACCGCGGTAGGTTAGGGGTGGTCTCCAAGAACTGCTGAGTGTGGCCCAAATCAAAAATTCATGGATGAGATTATAAGGCAGGTTTTACTTGTTTTGTTTTTAATAAAGCAAGATGGTTTTAATTGAATGAAACTTAGTTAGAAAGATGTAAGTGGAGGAGAGGGAAAGGAAATACATGTTCAAGAGAGAATACGGCTTGAAAGAGGAGGCCAGCAAAGAGACATAGAAAGATGCATGTTTAAGAGTGAACATGGGTTTGACGAACAAATCAGGGCAATTAAGAGACATGGAGACAAGCAAGCAAGATACGTGCTCGAGAAAACACATATAAGGGAGTTGGGAGGAAGAACACAATCTTATAATTAAATAAGTCTATATTATAAAATTTAAAATCATAGCCAATGTCATATATATTTCAACTGATTCATGTGCATAATATTTCAACCTGCATATATATATATGTTTATGATAGTCTTGAAAGTTCACACTTAAAATTTGATATACCAATTATATTTCAACTAGTATAAAATGAATATCATATGACAAAGAATTGAAATTCTTTCATTTCAAATTATCTTAATGACTTTGGTAATAAATTCATTTTCCTGTGGAAAATAAAATAAAATAAAATAAAATCATAACCAAAATAAATACTTATTGAGAATCTACATGTGCCAAGCATTCATCAAAACATTTTATAAGTTTTCGCAAATTTAAGCCTTATATTCCTGTGAAGTAGCTTTTGTTCTGTTTTGTTTGATTATCATCATCATTCTGCTTGTTAAGACATGCATTTCTGCCCTAATTACATTTTATTTTGATATGCATAAAATGATTATCATCAAAGAATTATTTCTAGGCTTCTTCCAAGCTTTCTATCATGAAGTTCATTACCGGGCACCTGGAAAACTCAAGCAAGATAATTCACTTAATTATTACATTCCACTTAAAATTCTATTGATTGTCTACCCCTGCGTCATTGGAATTTGTTTTAAAAATACATTTATAGATGACACAGATTAATGAATATGTATCTTACTCTTCACTAGTCCATTCCCTTCTTTTTCCCAACCAACATTAAAATAATATTTCTAAGAGTCAGAGCCTGAGAAATTCTGGTTATAGACCATTAAAATAAAAAATGGGAAATCTTTAATGTTGCTTGCTGAAAAATAATCTCATTTGTAGTCAGGAAGCCTTAATTTTTTTATATTTTTTTTATCCTTTTAAAAAATTTTATTAGTGAATCACCATGGGGTACAGTTACAAACTTATAAACTTTCATGTTTGTATTTGGTTTACATCCCTCCACCAGTGCCCATTCTCCTTCACCAATGATCCCAGTATCCCTCCCACCACCCCCATCCCAACCCCCACCACCCCACCCTGCCTCTGCGGCAGGGCATTCCATTTTGTTCTCTGGAAGCCTTAATTTTTATTAGCCTAAGACCACAATTCTTACTGATAAAATAGTGTGAAATGAATGCATTCTTTTTTCTCTCTAAGCATAATAAAAAATTAGAATTAGCTTCTTAAATCTAATAGCAATGACTTGGGTGAGGGTATTCATGTTCACGTTTGTACAGATGATGTCACAATAAACAGTAAGGAGGCAAAACTACAGTATAAAACTCAGACATGTTAAACAAAACTCGAGTATTATCAAGGCAACTGCAAACAGTTGTCTTAGCATCATAGGTACCTTTGTTGCTTGTTGTAAGCATCATAGGTGAATCATAGGTATATTGTTTTTTTATTCCCCTTAGATCACCATCACCCTGGAAAATCCCATAGAACAAGGCACTAAAGGCATGAAGGGGAGACATTTCAAAAAAGAGAAAGGAGAATTGAAGCTTTGTAGAGTGCATTGTCTAAATTTTCTAATACAAGGTTGCTCTTATTAAATTTCATATTTGATAAAATCTACAATTAAAGCCATAAAGACTTGAGACTTGAAAAATCATAGGTTGGATAAGAAAAGCTTATTTTAACTTCAAAACAGCACAATTCATCTCAGCTGAAATTCCTGACATAATCATAGCTACATTTTTAGCAGACTGCAGTGAGCTACTAAAGACCAGGAAAGTTAGACTGATATGACTTATTCCACCAAGAGTATTTATAAAAATGCCTTATATAATAAAAATGCTAAGAAAAATATTAAAGATATTGGAAGTGGAAAAATTCTCCATGATAACTGACATTAAGAATTTCAGTTATTAATTCAGATTGGGCTGGAGCAATAGAACAGTGGGTAGGGCATTTGCCTTGCACACGGCCAACCCAGGTTCGATTCCTCCGCCCCTCTTGAAGAGACCGGCAAGCTACAGAGAGCATCCCGCCCGCATGGTAGAGCTTGGCAAGCTACCTGTGGCATATTCAATATGCCAAAAACAGTAACAAGTCTCACAATGGAGACGTTACTGGTGCCCGCCCAAGCAAACTGATGAACAATGGGATGACAGTGCGACAATGGTCATTTTGCACACAAGAAAACTAAAGTCTACAGAAGCTACATAACTTGTCCCAAATGACAGCAACTCAGTAGGAGTCAAAAACAGTATCAGGAAATAATCATCTTTTCCATATAACAGAGGTATTGCAACCTATGCTAGGCTGTGTCATAACTTACTATTAGAAATTTTGAAAAAAAATATGACCTTTCTCTGATTTCAAAATGATATGAGTCCTCTAGGAAATGCAAAGAGAAATAAATCCAGCATCATAAAGACTCCCCAAAGCACCAGCATTGTACATAGCACAAGAGCTGGCTTTGGAAATGCTTTTGACATCCTTGTCACCTGAGGGAATTGGGCAAGGGGCTGGGCAATCAGAGCCAGGAGGACAAGGGACTAATGTCTGTCACTTTGTCAACGTGCAAGAAAGAAAAGGCAAAGCAAAGCTACACCCAGAGGCATTTTGGGGACGATATAAGACACACCATATTTCTGATGAGTGCTTCATGCCTTCCTTGTCTTCAAATGAAAACTGGAGCCATGAAATTCCTGCTTTGTTAACATGAAGATATGGTAATGCCGAGCATTCATGACCATAAGCATGGAAAATTGATGAAATTACAGTCTGTTCAGGGACATAATATGGTGATGAGAGAGGGAAAAAAAACAGCCTATGTCAGGACTCTTTTAAAAGAGGTGAACAGCTTTTTAAAACAGGTGAACATTGTCTTTCCCGCTCCTAAAAAACACCCCTTTGTATGGTATGCCAACTAGATACTCGTGGAGAAAGGCTAAAGGTGAAAAAGAGAAGGACACAAGTAATTGAGACATGTTGAAAGGCTTGTAAGTCAGGGAGCATTTCATTAGGAACATTTCAGCAATTTTCTGCTCTCAAAGGAGTAGCCAAGTTGAAATCAAATCTTTCGGTTTAATGAGCAAAAGAATGTGATTATGTTGCCATAACATTAAGATTTGAGATGGTTATGTGATAGGCATGAAGAAAGCTAAAGAATCCAAGAAAAATTCACCTGGCCCTATCCCATGAATGCTCTTTCAGATTGTTTAAAAAAAATTCAATTATTTTGTATGAGCTATAAACCACCATAGCTCAGTGTTCAGAGAAACACATTTCTAGTATACACCATATTGAAATCTCCAGAGATTGACAAAACTATTGCTCTATCTTGAACTACCATTTTAAGTGCTATTTTCCAGGTTCAAAGGTATGCCATTATACTTTGTTAATTTCTGCTCTTTAATACCTCAAGTGAAAACATGGGGATTAGACTATAGTCACTTATTCCATCTCATGATCTTGTGAGATGTGGCTGCTCTCTGCCAGACTCCTTCACTGGGTCGCTGAGATGTTAATTGTGTGCTGATTAGTCTAGGACAGCTTTGTCTGTCACAATTTTGCTCTGCTTTCACACCCTCCTGCTCTTCTTCTAGCAGGCTAGCCCAGGTTTATTATTCTGGCAATAGCAAAGTGATCAGAGGACGAGTAGAAGCAATCAAAGCCCCATGAGGTTTAGGATCAGAACTGGTGCAAAATTTCTGTATCACATTCTATTGGTCAAAAATTAGACAGCAGCTCAGATCAAACCCCAAGGTGGGCAAATAAAGCCAGTCTCTGGATAAGCTGCAAAGAGCCACTCCCAGGCAAGAGAATAAACTGACAATTTTCAGATTCCCACGGATTACCCCAGTTTAGAAACAGATTGAGATTTAATAGTACCTGCTATTCCATTATTTCACTCTTGAAATACATATTCCTAAAGCAGTAACAAATGTTCTCTGCCCCTCTCGGAGAGCCCGGCAAGCTACCAAAAGTATCTCGCCCTCACAGCAGAGCCTGGCAAGCTCCCCGTGGCGTATTCGATATGCCAAAGACAGTAACAACAAATCTCACCATGGAGACATTACTGGTGCCGCTCGAACAACAGGAAGACAGTGCTACAGTAACAAATGTTAGATCGGTTTCTCAAGTTAATCAGTGAGTTTACTATAGCATAAGGTTGAAGGGATAATTATGTACCGTCAATGCAATCTCAGTAAGTAATGTAGTTGCTGGGGCAATAAAAACATAAAGGAAATCAAAACACTAAGTTTGTTCACTTTCTCACTTTTTACTTCATTGAGTAATGAAGAAAAATTTTGCTCTTTCTCACTTTTTTCTTCATTTGTACTTGCAGTGCTATGGATCAACCCAGGTGTTACACCTAAGCCATATCCTTAATCCTCCCCAATTGTTTTTTATTTCTTAGACAAAGGTGCTATTAGGGAACAAAGGATCACGTTCATTTATTTGAGGAAAGAAATGGAAGACATGGGGTTAATAAACTTATATAGGGCTTTTCGTCCCCCGAAAACTGAATATACACTATTCTCCAGTGCACATAGGACATTCTCCAAGATAGACCACATGCTGGGCCACAAAACATACCTCATAAAATCAAGAGGATAGAAATTGTATCAACTAAAGTTTCAAAATATGATACACTGAAAATAGAAGTTAATCAGACACAGAACTGGAGAATCAAATCAAACACCTGGAAATGAAACAAACAGTGGCTTAGAGAGGAAATCAAAAGATTCCTGGAAATAAACAGGAATGAAGACATGAGCTCCCAGAACTTCTGAGACACAGCAAAAGTGGTGTTAGGAGGAAATTTTATAGCTCTGAAAGAATTCACCAGGAGAAAGAACCTACGTAAGTAACCTCACAGTCTAAAATCTTGGAAAAAGGATCTGCTGTATGCCACACAAAACACCAAACAGATGGATAGGAGGAAAAGCATATAAAAGGCATATAAAAACTCATTTAAATAGCACTCACATACTCTGTACATATGAGGCAATCTCACTCAAGTTGAGGAAGGTACCTTGGTCTTAACTGCCAATCTTTAAATGGCTTGTGTGATGTGGAGGAAGTTGGAAAAAGGGAAGACTATTAGGGAAGGAAGGCACTGTATACAATTTAAATTCTCTCTTCTCACTGGCACTGCACTGGCATCCATTGTTCATCAATTTGCTCGAGCAGGCACCAGTAACGTCTCCATGGTAAGACTTGTTGCTACTGTTTCTGGAATATTGAATACGCCACAGGTAGCTTGTCAGGCTCTGCCATGTGGGCGGAATACTCTCAGTAGCTTGCCGGGCTCTCTGAGAGGGACGGAGGAATTGAACCCCGGTCGGCCGCATGCAAGGTAAACGCCCTACCCTCTGTGCTATCACTCCAGTCCTACAGATTAGAAAAATAAAAGGTTCCTGAACATGTGTGGCCCACAGTCCTCTTTTCAGAAAAAAAATTACCCAGTACCCCCTGGAAACCTATCCTCAGGAAACAAATAGAAAATTCACTGATGAGCATCAAAGGAAGGAGCTGGCAAAAAGGGAAGGGGATAGCATGTGTCATCTGGTCAACCAGGTGTAACCAAAAAGACAACTGAGTGGCCTGACATTTGGAAGACTTGTCCATCTGATGTTCTCCAGGGTTCACCCTGAGGCATATTAACATGGTAGGCACCTTTGGCGTAGATGGTAAGCAACCTGGGCTTTGAAGAAAGGATTCAAATAGAGGCACTCTAAACTTTATTCCCAACAGGAGGCTTGAACCAAAGCAATGGTAAAGGCCATTAGATTTTTTTTTCTTTTTGTGTCACACCTGGCGATGCACAGGGGTTACTCCTGGCTTTGCACTCAGGAATCACCCCTGGTGGTGCTCAGGGGACCATATAGGATGCTGGGAATCGAACCCAGGTCGGCCACGTGCAAGGCAAATGCCCTATCCACTGTGCTATCTCTCCAGCCCCGTTTTTTTAAGTTTTAAATTTTAGGCATGATTTACAATCTTGTCAAATCCTGATGCTACTTCGGTCCATCCTGCCTATTATCAGTCCCCATTTGCTCTATTAATGCCCACGCCATTCAAACACCATGCAGGAGCTCCATCATAATTGATGGTCAGTGAATAGTGTTGCCAAAAAAATGCTCCTGCAAAGCCAAGAATGCAGTTCCATGGGGAGGCAAAGACCCATTTTGAGTGCGCCTACTTGGGTTGGAGCAATGTTACAGCAAGAGGGCATCTGTCTTGCAGGTTCAATCCCTAGCATCTCATATCCCCAAGCCCCACCAGGAGTGATTGCTGAGCACAGAGTCAGGAGTAAGCCCTGATCATCACTGGTGTGGCCCCAAAACAAAACCAAAAAATGGATTGTCCCCACTTCCCTTTTATCTTTAGTCGGTTGAGGTCTAAAGGAAGGAAATCAGAAGACTCAGGTGAGAAATGCCTTCTATAGGAGAATAGAAAGTGCACCCGGTTGGGCACACAAACACTCTGCTTCTGGCAAGCTGTGTGACCATAGCCAAGGCCACTTAATTTTCTCATTTATGGTTTAAGCCAGAATCTGCTTGCAATTGTTTCTCTATTTTTCAACCACTCCAATTTCCATCCATAACTTCAGCCTCTGCCTTAATTTTGACTTGCCTCTGTGACTCTTGAATATATGATTCTTTCTTGGCTTCCCAGGTGACTGGGGGGTCAACACCCACTTCCATAGTGAGGCATACAGTTTTTGAGGCTCTTGTCCAAAGAAAAATGATGGCCAAACCAACTGAACTTTCTGAAGATGGATAGTTCTCCTGGACAATCTCATACCCTATAGATTCTCCTGCTCATCTGGATTCTGTCAAGTATTCATAACTGAAATATCCACACATATCCTTATGCTTTGGGCCTCAGGATCCCTTTACAAACTTAAAAGATGTTGGGAACTCCAGGGCCTAGGAGATAGCTCCCGGGGCTGAGAACATGCTTTCATGTAAGAACCCTGGGTTTGATCCCCTGCACCTCTGGGTCCCTTACACAATGGCAGTTGGAAGGTCTACCCCCTCACATAGAAAAAGATGTTCAGAACACCAAAGAGATTGTTGTTTTGGGTTATATCTGTTTATTATTACTCCACTAGAAGTGAAACAAAAAATTGGAAGGAAGTATTTGGGCCATACTCAGTGGTACTCAGGGCTTAGTCTTGGCTCTGTGCTCAGGGATCACTTCTGGTGGTGATCAGGGAATTATATGTGATATCAGGGATTGAAATGGGGTTCACTACATGCAAGGCAAATACCTTACCTCCTATACTATCTCTTCAGCCCACGAAGATAGTTTCTAAATATTTAATTCAATATTCAAAAAACAACTGCTAATATAAATATTTGAGTAAAATTAACTTATTTTCAAAACCAAATTCAGGGAGAAGAGTACCACTGTTTTATATTTTTGCAAATTTATTTCAATACCTGATTTAACAAGATGAATGGACTTTCCTAATGCGTCTGCAACAAATCTGAGTTCATCCTACATGCAATGGACCCTCAGAGAGCATGAGAGCAAATGAATCAAATAGCATCTTGGTATCATTATTTTCTTGGGGGGGCATATAGCATGCACCTTTGGCAATGCTCAGGAGTTACTCTTGGCTCTACACTCAAGAACTACTCCTAGTGATGCTCAGGGGACCATATAGGATGCTGGAGATTGAACTGGGTCAGCCACGTGCAAGGCAAACATCCTATGTACTGTACTATCACTCCAGTCGCAGTATCATTATTTTCATAATGATAAAAGACACCCAGAACATCAAGACAATATTTTGGGAACCTTTGATCAGGTTAGTTTCTTAAGATCAAGGACTCTGGGAGAGTAGACTGTCTTATACATAGATATTGAAACAGGCAGATTTGGATCCAAATCTTAGCTGGGAACACATTATAGAAACATATTATAGAAATCTTAGTTTACTCAACAGAGATGTGGAAATAATGCCTTATATTTCCTGGAGTTATTTTAAAAAGAACATAGGGTATAAAAATTCTTGGCATAGATCTTAGGGTATGGTGACTAAGAGAAAAGAAGGGACAAAAAGGATTTTTTGAATTGTGTGCTAAAAAAAAGTGATGTGATTGGAGTTAAGGAGATAGTGCAAGGGTTTAAATGTTTGTTTTACATCCTGTGGAGCCTGGTTGGAATCCCCAGGGTACATATGGGCCCCACCAAGTACCGCCACCAGGGGTCACTTCTGAACACCACTGGACTTGACCCCAAATTTCCCCAAATTAACAAAAACTTTTTAAAAAGTTATGTACTGCCTTAATATACTTAGGCTCTTACTCTAGAGATGGGGAGGGTGGAGCAATAGCACAGCGGGTAGGGCGTTTGCCTTGCACACAGCCAACCCAGGTTCGATTCCTCCGCCCCTCTCAGAGAGCCCAGCAAGCTACCAAGCTACCGAGAGTATCTTGCCCACACAGCAGAGCCTGGCAAGATACCTATGGTGTATTCAATATGCCAAAAACAGTAACAAGTAGTCTCACAATAGAGACGTTACTGGTGCCTGCTGCAGCAAGTCAATGAACAATGGGATGACAGTGATGACAGTGACAGTGATATAGCATTGTTAGGTCCAGTGTCATACAAAGGCAACTCCTGACCTTTAGTTAAAGGCCTTCAGTTAAGCAGGGAATTGCATTGGTAATTAAAAGACCAAGGTCTTTAGTTAAAGCAGGGGATTGCATTAAAAAACATATAATGGATTCAGTGTCCTTATTTGCTGAAGGACATAACCAAGAAATCTTCCTGGTCCTTTTCGTGACTGTCATCCTCTGGTTCTCTGCCTCTTTGACCTTAACCTTCAAAACTAAGTTTTTAGTGGGGACTGTTTTGACAGTTAGGCTAGAACACTTAAAGATAACCCAGTTCTGGAGCTAGAGAGATAGTTCGGAGGGAAGAACTTTGCTTTCCACAAAACCAATCTGAATTCAATCCCTGCATGCCATATCCCCCAAGCCTCACCAAGAGTAATCCTTGAGTACAGAGCCAGAAGTAAACATTAAGCACCACCAGGTGTGGCCCAAAAAAACAGAAAGGGAGAGGGAGAGGAAAAGGGAGAGGAGAGAGAGAGGGAGAGGGATAGGAATGAGAGGGAAAGGGAGGAGGGAACAAGGAGGGGGAGAAGGAGGGGGCTGGGGAGGGGAGGGAGGGAAAGAGAATCCAGTTCAGAAATAGTATTGTTTCCCTCAAGCCCAGAAGACTGCAGAGAGCAAATTAAAGGTTACATCAACTGGTCCTCTGTCACACCTTGTCACTCATAGCACATGCGGCTACCAGGGCATGTTGCTTTAATTCAAGCCCTAACCCCCAGTGTAACTGCTTAGAGACCAGAACTTTAAAGGTATCTTAAAGGCATCATCAAGGTTAAAGTAGACTGTAAGGAAGGAGCATTAGTCCAACAAGACCAGTCATTCATGACCAACATTACGCAAAGAGAAGAACTTGTCTAAGAAGAAAGGATATACACACATAGAGGAAAAGTTTTGTTTTTTTTGCGGGGGTGGGGGTGGGGGGAGGGTTGAGGTCACAGTCAGAAAGTGTACATCAACAAGCCAAAGAGCAACCTCAGGAGAAACCAAACCTTCCAACATCTCTTTTTTTTGGGGGGGGTCACACCCGGTGATGCTCAGGGGTTACTCCTGGCTCTGCACTCAGGAATTACTCCTGGTGGTGCTCAGAGAACATATGGGATTCTGGGAATCAAACCCGGGTTGGCTGCATGCAAGGCAAACACCCTACCTGCTGTGCTATTGCTCCAGCCCCCATCTTCTAACATCTTGATCTTGAAAGTCATCCTTGAAATCTTTGAGAATGTGAATTTCTATTGTCTCAACCACTCAATCTTCAGTTATTTGCTAGGGCAGACCCAACAAATTAAGACAAGAACTGAGCCCATGGAGAGATCTCCATACTAGGCTCCCCACTGGTACAATCCAAGGAACTTTAGATAATCAAGCCTACATTCTACTCTCAGAAACCCTGGTGGTGTTTGTTTTTAGGCAGTGCTCAGCAGACCATGTGGTGCCGAGAATAGAACCCAGGTCTCCAATATGCAAAGTATGCACTCAGTCCCAGAAATTCTGCTTTGATTAACTTGTGGTGGAGTCTGGGTACCAGAACTAGGCAGAAGTGCCACTCAGGATCCATAGCAGAACCACGAGGGCAGTGGGGAAACATTCTGAGGAAAAGGGTTAGACTCTTGAAAAAAATATTAAAAAAATATTCAAAACCGGGTTTGAATTTGGTCGAATAAATGATTAAAAGCCCATCACTAAATGTAGTTAAGTTTAGAAACAGCACAAAGACTTCTAGGAGAAGATGTACTAGACACTGCCATTCCTATTTTAAAAAAACCTCATTACCCACCACTCCTCACCTAGGCCTGACCACACCATGGTGGACAGAACACCCCAGACTGGCCTGTACACAGGTAGCTTCTGATCCCCATTGGTTGTTCTCTGAGCTCTCTGACTTGGTTGCTTCTCTGTGGCCCTTCCAAGTCTTCACTATCAAATGAAGGACTAAACTTGATGTATGACGAGGACCTCTCAGATTTCCACATTTTAACCAAGCAAAAACAGAGCCGTCTAATTGTAACAGGAGATGGGAGCTGACTTCACATCAAGAAATATCAAGTTTCTCTCCAAGAAAGAGGCAGATTTAGTCCAATAGTGATGCTTATTTTTACACAAATTTAATTAGTGGGAAATGAATGAATCACCTGCTAAAGTTATCTCTTTGGCCCTGACAGATAAATACTTTGGGAATCACTGCCTGGGAAAGTTAATGTCTATCACGGGCACACCTGTCTTGTCTATGGATTATTTGCTCCCAGATGTATAGTATCCCGTAAATCAGCACAGAAGAGAGAGGCTGTGAGATGAACTCTCTATAGCCCTAACCAGGGCTAGAAATCCTGGACTCCCAAGAAAGACCTTTCTCGTCAACTCGTCAACTTCATCATTACAGCCGTCTCTCTCTAGCCGGTTATGCTGCAGTAATATGACCCAGAGAGAAAATATTCTAGAGCAAAGGGCAAAGCCAGATGGAATTCTCAGGCAATAAATGTGCAGAGTCTGGAGTTGGGGATCATTTGAGTTGGAGCTATATGCTGGAAGTTAGGAGACCAGTAGAAAATTAGAACCCTAATGATTCCATGGAGGAAGTGAGTTTAGAAAGAAAAGAACTAGAAAGCATGACCTTGCTCCTATTTAAAGGTCCAGGAGATGAGATGGGAGGCAGCAGCCAGGAAAAAAGTCAGATTTGGGGCTCTTGGAAGCACTCTCAGGTGTGTATTGTTAAGAGCTATCCCCTGGAGTACTATACAAAGATGGGGGGAATGTAGGTGAAGCTGCTGTGTTGTCAAATCAGCACTTCTTGTGTAGTCATTCCTGGAGAAGCCAAGGAAATACTGCCCTAGAGGTTGGTCCAATCAGAACTCACTGCCTTTTGAAACAAATTTTTTCAAGATCCTCACCCCCAATATTAGAGAATCTCCCAAGGCACTAGAATTCAGAAGTGAACTATCCAAACATCTTCCCCGACCCCCTTCAAGTTATATGGTTCTACTTTTGATATAATAAATCAGATTTCTTTTCATTGACACAAATAAGTTTATTTGTGAACATTTTTTCAACTGCACGTGCATTCACTAAAACCATATGAAATTAATGTTGGCACAAGTAGGTTACATTAGGGGCTTGGCAAAGAATATTATTAGGTATCAGAAAGATTTAAAAACCAACTAACAAAAACAGGCATTCCAAGTCCACATACAATCATAAAAGAAGGACTTGGAACTCTCTGCTCAATTTTGCTAGCTGATTTAGCTTCCAAAACCACAAGAGAGCCTTTTGAGTCCCCCACACTGCAGTCACCTTTCAGAAGGTTCCTTGCGCTGGCATGTCAAAATATTTACACAGTTCCTGCTATAAGAGGCCCCGGGTAGCTGCCTCCTACCAACCAAATCTGCTCTATCCAGGTTTTCTTAGTTGATATTGACTACTTCCTAAATTTCCTTACTGCGAATATTAAAAACCACCCTTCCACACACGCCCCCATCCATTGATCAAAATAAGAAACGTTTTGCCCTCTCTGACAGAATTTATTCCCTCGTTGTTGGCCATCTGATGGGGAGTACTTGGGGTTAATTAGAAAATCCCCATCAAAAGTTCAGAGGCCAATATCAGCTGTCAAAATTCCACATTCCGCTCTGGCCCCTCTTTCAAGTGCAAAGCAACCTGGGTCTGAAGATGCGCGGGAGATAAAAGGGCACACAGCAGCGCGGGGGTGCTTTGCCTCGGTGCTATTCATCGCCCCACCACCATGAATACGGCAAAATCTCAAATGAAAGTTTTAATCTCCCCCACTGCATTCAGCCGAAAGAGAAAGGGGCTTCCTTTTAACAGTCCCCCCCACCCCCTTAAACCTTTTGTGTTGCAATGCTCCTGAAAAAAGCGGAGATTTCACTCTGACCCGTCGAGGGCTTTAGGCTAAAGAAAGCAGTGCACCTCAAACCTTTTGTGCTAAAATTAGGACTGGTCAGCCCCGAGCCACAGACGCGAAAGCCGCGCGCGCGCGCGGGGCTGTAGCGCGCGCGACCCCGCAGACGCCGGCCTCGGCTCTATTCCGTCGAGCCTAACTAAAAGGAGGACCGCAACGACACCGTCGTCGCCACCGCTCTGCAAAACTGGGGACTTCTGGGATGGGAGGACAAGGATCGCTGACTTCCTTTTCGGCTTGAAACGCATCGACACCCGCTGGGCAAAAGGCGCGGTGGAGGGCCCTTGCGTTCGCACATCTATGCGCACAAGAAGGGACGCAAACCTTCTCCCAGCTGAAGCCCCTTGCAGCCAGGAGTACCTGGGGCTGCGAAGGGTGGCATTCATAAGACCCTGGCTGGTTGCGGGGAACTGGCTGTCTCCCCATTGCCTACCTTTAAGGGGTTGCTGCTGACTCACGATACCCCACCCCACCCCGCGGCCGGGATGCTCTGGGGAAGGCGGTGCTGGATCGATCCTTGCCAGACTACACCTGGCGCCCCTTGAGCGTAATTAACACTACTTGGTGCTCGCTGGACACAAGGAATGCGTCCCCGATCACTTTTTTGAGATTTTTTTTTTGGGGGGGGGCGGTTGGGAGGGGGATGTCGAGGATCGAACCCGGGTCCGCAGCGTGCAAGGCAAACACCGCACCTGCAGCAACCGTCTTTTCCAGGCCCTAAGGCCCTAAGGTTTCACCACAATTTTGCGCTCATTTCCATCCAAGCGGTACCCTAGCATCTTTAAAACTGGCACTGGACCTGGGGCTGGAGCAATAGCACAGCGGGTAGGGTGTTTGCCTTGCACGCAGCCGACCCGGGTTCAATTCCCAGCATCCCATATAGTCCCCTTGAGCACTGCCAGGAGTCATTCCTGAGCTCAGAGTCAGGAGTAACCCCTGTGCATCGCCGGGAGTGACCCGAAAAGAAAAAAAAAAAAAACCTGGCGCCGGACCTGAATTAATCCCCAACATCGGGATTAAAACCAGCAACGCGGTGCGTTTTTCTGGGCGTTTCGCTTTTTGCGTTTGCTGCATTCTGACAGCCCGGTGAAGACTCGCTTTTCAAAAGGGTGTTTTTGTCAAGGAGTTCAAAAGGTCCCCGAGGCAAGCGGCAAGAGGCCCCGGCGCTTTCTGCCTTGGCCGAGGAGCCCCAGCGGCAGGCAGCCGCTTCCAAATCAAGAACGTGCCCCCCTTGCGTCCTCATTTCTGTATTTTCGTTTGACAGCCTTTTCACCATCTGCGAACATGGTTTTCCTTAAGGGGCCGAGACAGCCTGGCAGATTCGTGGCCATCACCCGTAGCAAAATTGTCTCTGATTGGTTATTTCTCTTTAAACTCTGAAAAGGTTCTTCTGCCCAAGACTCCGATCGCTTTGATGTGCTTGACCTGGAGGGTGTCATCTCCAGGGGCTGTGAGAAGTTTGAAATGCAGAGGTTTGAAGAAACTGCAAGGAGAAAGCCAGGGCAGTGAACAACAACAACAACAAGCCAATGAGCATTTAAAAAGATTACATATATTTGTGTTGAATGGCCTGTATTAGATGGCACATAAGGACTTGAGGAATCCTTCCTTTTCATTTGCTACTGGCCAAAGAAAGGGTTGATGAAAATGCTCCTTTGATCACTTGTAAACTGTGACATTTTAGCCAGCTCCTTGCACCAAACACATGCCCACATGCATTTTCCATACCAGGAGCAGGAATAATTTGATAAAATTGACAAATTTCTGTGCATCTTTGTCCTAATAGCACGTGGTGCTCAACATGAAAAATGAAGATGGGGAGGGGGGCGCATCTCGGGCAAAAAAAAAAAAAAGATCAAATCTACACAAGATTCTCTTCGTGTATTTCAGGGTTCACTTTCAGGTCTAAGTTCTAGGTAAAGGATTTCTCCGTTCCTGGTAGTTCAAGTAAAAGTGTATCATTTGAAAACGATAATCACCTGAATCATTAGACCAATGCACTAAATTTATAGGACTGGTTTTAACACTGAAAGTACAGATTTCTGAGGCTGGAGTGATAGCACAGCGGGTAGGGCGTTTGCCTTGCACATGGCCGACCTGAGTTCGATTCCCAGCATCCCATATGGTCCCCTGAGCACCTCCAGGAGTGATTCCTGAGTACAGAGCCAGGAGTAACCCCTGTGCATTACCGGGTGTGACCCCCCCCCAAAAAAAAGTAAAGATTTCTGTAAAAATTCACTATAGTAAAATTTTATTTCAAATCCCTACTTTTGAAAGAACTCTAACATTATTCTGTAACATGAAGGCTTTTAAAATGGGAAGAAAACTGTTCGGTGGCCCGTTACTGGTTACTACTGCCTCTGTATTCAGAAATCACTTCTGGCATTGCTCTGGTGAAGATAAGGAATGTCTGGGATTGAACCTGGATTGGTCACATGCAAGATGCCTTATCCACTGTACTATCTCTCCAGTCCCAATGTCTAATTTTTTTAGGGAGAGTACCCTATGGTACTCAGGCTTACTCCTAACTGTGTCAGTCCAGTGAGGTGCCAAGGATCAAACCTAGGTTTGCCACATGCAAAGCAAACAACTTACTCACTGAACGATTTCTCTCACCCAAGGCTGACCTTTGCTAGATTTCTTTAAAACCAGGAATATCTGGGCTTTTTATTTTCCTTTCTTTGTTTTATTTGGTTTGTTTGTTTGTTTGTTTGTTTCTAGGACATACCCAACTGTGCTCAGTACTTACTCCTGGTAGGGATGGGACACTTTTTAGGGTGCCTGGGATTCCATCTTTACTCTCTCTCCCCCCAAGTATAGCTTTCATACAGATATATATGGATTTCACAACACACTTAAATCAATAGTTCTCCAGAAACAAATTGGAAGACATCTCTTTTTCATAAACAAGATAATAGGTAACTAAATGTCATTTAAAATAACTATTGTAGGGTTTTAAATCATAAAACAATAGTGTAAGAGCCCTTTCTTTTCTCACTAAGAAAAAATGACAAGATATATGAAATATAGGGCTATTCCTTGAGCAGTAAAAAATAACTGGAAAATATAAAATTATTTTAGACTCCTCCACTCCACCATGTAAATTGTGCATCAACTTTGCACGTATGCATGTATGTTTGCATGCATGTATGTAAATAACATGTATGTATGTAAATAACATGCGTGTATGTAAATAACATAAATAACATAAACAGCATAGATTTCAGCTGAATTATGAATAATATATATTTTACATAAGACAGTTCAAGGTGTTTCTGCAAAAAAAATCCATTTGATGTTCATGCTCTCTACACGAGGTTTAGAGAAGGAGAGATTGAAAGAAAAAATAATACAATTGCTTGCAAATTTAAGTTAAGCCAAATTGGAAGAGGACGAACTTGTAGCACATGGCAATATTGGAGTTTTTCTAACACTAACTCCAAAACTCATTAGCTATTCTGAAAATTCATTTGTGAGTCTCTTGACAAAAGGGGAACACTGTTTCTCACCTAAGGATTTTCCCTGCTCCAACCAGAGGGACAACCTGATATAAACCACCTGTTGTGTTTTCCAACTAGTCCAATTAAAGGGGTCCTTTGCCTTTGTGGGAATAATGACCCACATGAGTTGCTACTTTCAGACTTACTGAATTTGAAAACACGCTCAGAGTGTTTCTTTCAAACTCACAAAGTCAGCGGGCATCTTGCCTCTCCGAGAGCCTCAAATCTACCAGTCACATGCAGAATAATTCATTTCACTGCCCCTGGAACCCTTTGAAGCAAACAGAAAAGAAATCAAAAAAGAAAAAGATTAAAATTTGATCTCAATTTAAACATGTTAACAGTAACCCGATATTATTCCAGATTTTACCCAGCTGTTTTGGATCTTTAGTGGATTTGAACAAGAGAGCAAACCTGTTTTAAGGATTTAAAGATATTTAAGTTCAAAAGAGGTAGAACTCTTTCCTGAATGACATGTCTCAGATGGTGATTTCTTGCTTGGTAGATTTAGCATTCAGTACCACTGATTTCTTTCTCATTTGATCTCATTTCAGTGAGCTGGTTTTCTTATCTTAAACTAGATCCTTCATATTCTTCAAAACTATAAACTGAGTAATATACGGTGGGCTCTAAATCACTACTAGTCTCTGAGCCAGAGAGATAGTACAGGGCTAAAGTACATGCCTTATACATAGTCAACCCTCGTTTAAGTCCCTGGGCACAATATATGGTTCTGAGCACTGGCAGGCCCCTAAGCAGAGTCAACTGGGCGTATCCCCAAACCAAAAACAACAGCAACAAAATATGCATCGTTATTAGTCTCAGTGTACTGAAATTTATTTTTGAAGATATTCATAATCATTTATGTTAAGTTCAGTGGAATTCGATTTCTTTTTTTTTTTTTAGGAAGATATGAGAAGGAAAAAAAGCATATGAGTACAATCAGAGAAATTTTGCAACCATTTTTGAAGTGATCCCATCCATAAAAAGAACGACTTGGTTCCATTTTTCTGAAACTATAGAAAAGACAGTCTCACACACAAGAAAGCTTGATATTTAATAGAAGCTGATTCTGCAGAGTAAGTTCAGAAAAACAGAAAGCAAACGTGGAAATATTTAAGGGTAGCAGCAGAAAGATCTGAAAATTTGTGAATAGAAAGGAACCATTTGCTTAGAACATCACTTGCCCTGACCCTACAGATCAGAAGAGACTTTTCCATAACAACTGGGTTAAACAAGTCCCACAGAAGCTATTATAGAAGCTACAATGATGGATGTTCCTCAAGTGGCCTTAATTTAAGAAACAAAGAATCTTGATGGAGTATACAGAAGTATTTATTGAATAGTACTACTCCACTAGTTATCATGGCAAGACCTCTCAGTCACAGGTATCATGATTTCCTCTAAACTGATGAATAAGGTGAGTTTGGAAAGTCTCTTGCACTTTCACAAGGACAATCACAACTACTTAGTGAGCCGGAAATTCTGATCCTCTCTATTCAAGAGGTTTACTTTAAATGTTCATAGAAAGTAGCACATATACACAGTGTGTATTAAAGTCTTTGTTTTTTCCTGCTATCTGTTATGACACCATTTTTAAAATAAATATTTATAAAGCATCTGTTATTTCAGTAATTACCACCCTCAACGGATGAAGTACTCTGACAAGATTTCACAGAACTCAATCAGATTAGAATCCATGCTCCTACTTAAAAACTATTTAAAAATATTTCTGCTGTCAGCTTGCATAATAGTTACATGGTGGAGTGGAGGAGTCTAAAATTAACCTTTATATCAAAGATATATTTTAGAGTGGCAGATTTTTTTCCCCCACACTTCTGATCATTCCGTTAAGACTAAACAACACCTGGGCCCAGGCAGCGCTCAGTAAGAAAGCGCCTGTCTTAAAAGCACAAGGTCTGTGTGGAGGGAGGTTCAATCTGGCACTATCCCACATGTCCCACAGGTGTGTTCCCTGGCACAGGACCAGCTTTATCTCCTTGACACAGCAAACACGTGCAAGCCCTGTCACTGCAACAGCACTAAACTTGATTTTTATGGATTGTTTATGTATAAAGAATTAAAGAACTGGGGCTAGTGTGATAGCACAGTGGGTAGGGCGTTTGCCTTGCACACGGCTGACCCGGGTTTGATTCCCAGCATCCCATATAGTCCCCTGAGCACCGCCAGGAGTAATTCCTGAGTGCAGAGCCAAGAGTAACCCCTGTGCATTGCCAGGTGTGACCCCCCCCCCAAAAAAAAGTAAAGAACTTATGTGGCACCCTTCAAATCACAACACAAATTAGCAATTATACAAAATTAAGCAGTTGATTTTCAACATTTTTTCTCAAATCTTATTTCAGCAGTGTCTTAACAAATCACTTGGGTATTCTGAATGAATGATTCTATTATTTCTTTCTGCTTTCTTTTTTCTTTTTTTTTGGTGGGGGGGTCACACCCAGCGGTGCTCAATGATTACGTGACTCCAGGCTCTGCACTCAGGAATTACTCCTGGCGGTGCTTGGGGGGCCATGTGGGATGCCAGGAATCGTCGAACCCAGGTCAGCCGCACGCAAGGCTAATGCCCTACCTGCCATACTCTCACCCTGGCCCCTCTGCTTTATTTTCTTTTAATGGAAACTTAGCACCCACCAATTTAAAATTTTTGTTTATTCATTTGGCTTGATGGTGCTCAAGGTTTACTATTGGTTCTGTGCTCAGGGATCACTCCTGGTAGTCAGTGCTCAGGGGACCACATGCAGTGCTGGGGACCAAAGTGGGGTCAGCCACATGTAAGGTCAGTGCCTGACGCCCTCTTATGTCCCATACTATCTCTCTTGCTCCACTTTTTAACATTTTTTAAACTTCTTTAAAAAAAACTGGAGAGAGGGGCTGGAGTGATAGCATAGCGGGTAGGGCGTTTGCCTTGCACGCGGCCGACCCGGGTTCAAATCCCAGCATCCCATATGCTCCCCTGAGCACCGCCAGGAGTAATTCCTGAGTGCAGAGCCAGGAGTAGCCCCTGTGCATCGCCAGGTGTGACCCAAAAACAAAACAAAACAAAACAAAAAAACTGGAGAGGCCCCAGGGATGACCTAGAATCCAAACATAAAGGAACCTGAAAAATTGGCTCTTAGGGAAATATACACACACATCTTTATAAAGATGTGTGCGAAAGGAGAAAGAAGGAGGAAGAAAGGGTCACATGAAGACGTAAGACTCACCTTTGCTCTCTGGAACGGACAGGTACTGGCTTCTGAAAGGACGGCAAGGGTCTTCTGGAGGAAACGCCTGGTCTGAGTGTTATTAACATGGCTGGACTGCCATGCCTTCTAAAACAGTCTTTCATTTCCATGTGAATATTGGAAAATGCCCCTTTTGGGGGGTGGGGGCAGGCGGGGGAAACAGGCCTCTTTGCCTGCATCACTGCTCATTTACATGCTCTCCAATGGAGGTCATATCGATATGAGACCCAACTTCTGTCAGCTTTGCCAGTCCCTGAACCTGAGGAAACTTGAAACCCATTGAGAGCTATTCATACTTGGCAGATTGATTTCTTCAGTCATTTTGTCATAGTAACTGACAATTCACCGCCATCCAAGTGTATCTGGGAGAACAATGCCCACATAAATATTGTTGGCAATTCTCAGCATATCCCTTTGTGGAATGGGTAGGTTAATTTACTTCTGCCACTCGACTTTCTATAGCTATGTGGTAGAAGATCATTTCCTCTGCAACCATAGAGCTGACAGGCCCACTAAGGCTGGTTTTGAAGAAGCAGAAGCGTTTCTGAATTCGTTGTCAGTGATGGATGAAATGAATCAAAACTTCAATCAGATGTGAATCTGGAAGAGGAGATAGGGAGTTGATGGGAACATCAAAAACCTTGCTGAGAACCAGGTACAACCCAAATTTCAAAGCTATTCTAAGCTGTTCAAGGCATGGAAATAATACAGTATCTGATCAGGACACTTTCTCTACTCTTTAAAAATGAAAAAGAAAAGAAAGCATGGTCAGACCAATAGTACAGCAAGTAGGGCATTTGCTCTGCATGAGGCCATTTTGGGTTCGACCCTGGCATCCCATATGGTCACCAAGCAGCGCCAGCAAAAATTCCTTGAAAGCAGAGCCAGGAGCATCAATGGATGTGGTCCCCAAGTTAAAAAAAAAAAAAAGAAGGAATAATGGTTACATGTGGGCAAAGGGCGTTGCGTCTTCCCACCAGCCATTCTGAACATTGAACAGTGTCCTCTGAGCTGCACTGACTCACCCAGTAAGGTTTCTGAGAACAGTGTAGAGAGTACTGGAGTAGCCTGGGTTGACGTTCCACCGGTTCCCCAGCAGTTCAACCAACCACAACTGAAGGAAGAGGCAATGGCTAGGGTGGGCAGAAAGTGAAAGAACTATGAAAGTCAACTTGCCCACCACCTGGAATCTGACTGCACTCCACTGCTTAGTCATGAAAACTTATCACCCTTAACTTTTTTTTTTTTTTTTTTTTGCTTTTTGGGTCACACCTGGCGATGCACAGGGGTTACTCCTGGCTATGCACTCAGGAATCACCCCTGGCCGTGCTCAGGGGACCATATGGGATGCTGGGATTTGAACCCGGGTCGGCCGCGTGCAAGGCAAATGCCCTACCCGCTGTGCTATCTCTCCAGCCCCTATCACCCTTAACTTTTTGGAACAACTTTGCTACCTATCCTGTGAGACTAGAAAACATGGACTTAGAGAGCCCCCACTTTAGAAAAAATAAGCTGCTTTGGGTGAGTGGCTCAGAGTTTCCTTGTGAGGTAAGAGCCTGGGGGGAAAGCCCAAGACAGGCAGGGCCAGGCTGAAGATGAATGACCATCTCAGAAGTCATGTGGCATAACGTCTGCCACTTTCCCCAAGTCAGAACAGTCATGGGTCTCACTCGGACTTAAGAGGAGGGAGCACAGACTCCTGCATCTCCATGGAAGAAAGTGTCAGTGAAACTGCAAGAAGACGATGTGGGCTGGAACACTGCATGGTGGTAGGACCATCTTTTGGATCAGAGCTTGCCATTCTGTATAGGCAATAGCTTTAATTATATTAACTATAATAATTATAGCTTTACTTACTATAAAGCATCATATGAATGGTGCTACTTATCAGGCCTTCCATGTAAGAGTTATTGCACATATTTAATAAATACTATTATTAACTGTTTGTTCAGTATCTATTGCTCTGCATTAAATATGGCACCATTCAAAATGCTTTCAAGCACAGACCTTGTTTCACTCATTTAACAAACATGAGAGGTTGGATTTATGATCCTTATTTAATAGGAAATTGAGGCTCACCAATGTAAGTGACAGCTTTAATTCCTTTGTTCAGTAAATATGTATAAAACATCTATCTTCACAGAGCTAGAGAGATATTATAGCAGGTAAGGTGTTTGCCCACTATAATATCTGGAAGAGAAGATAGGGAATTGATCTGTTCAACTCCTGGCATCACAAACAGTCCCCCAAGCACTACCAGGAGTGATTCCTGAGCACAAATCCAGGAATAAAGCCTTGAGCTCTGCTGTGTGGTTCCCAAACCAAAACCAATCAAATCAAGCATTTATTCCAATTAAAGGGAGCAGCCCAGGCAAAGGCCCTGTGGTAGAGGAAAGGGAGATAGTCAAAGTGAAGAATGAGAAATTGGCTTTAAACTTCAGTCAACTTCATCCAATTTTAGTTAAGATGGACAGGCAAGAAACCATGCAGACCTTTGCCCAGTCAAAACCCAGAAGCTACAGAATCAGTGCTACAATCTCCCGTACATCATTACAAATGTTGAGTAGCTGTAAGCACCCACTGAGGAAAGAAGTTAAAGGACCATGCAATTCCCATGATTAATCTCTGATCACAGAAACAGAACTGAGTCTCAGCACGTGCAGGCTCCTGTCACTCCATCACTCTTCTCAGTTGAAAGTGAATAGTGAAGAGTCAGGGGCTAGAAAGATGGTAGAGTGGGTAAGGCACTTGTTTTGCATGAGGCTCATCTGAGTTCAATCCCTAACATCTAATATGGTCCCCTGAGCCTGCCGGGGCACTGAACACTGAGTAAGCCCTGAGTACAGTCATGTGTGGCCCTAAAACAAACCAAAAAAATCAAAACCAAAAAAATGAGGGGCCAGAGTAAAGTGGGTAGGGCACATGATCAACCTGGGTTCAATTTCTGGTATACTAGATGGTCCCATGAGCCCTGCCAAGAGTGATCCATGAGCACTGCCAGGTGTGTTCCCCCACCCAAAGTGAATAGTGCCAATCCCCTTCAGTCAAATCCCCAAAGGCAGTGGCCTAGGCAGGCACCCTGGGAGCTGACCAGCACAAGGAGCGTGGGAAAAAGTAAACAGGCAAACCGGCAAAGTCTCAATTTGCCTTTCAGTGAAGTGGAGGAAAGTCTATCCGATAGCCTTCAGCCCAATTTATTAAAACGAATTCCATAAAATCTCAAATAATCAGCTCAAGTACGCAGTCCAGACAAGGAGACCAAGTCCTTGCGCTTTTGAGGGGGCTTAAGGGCACAGAATCTCAGCGCTGAGATGTGAAGTCAGAAAAGAATGTTTGCGGATAGAAAAGTATTTTCTCCAGTGCAAAATTCCTGACTCTCTTGCCCAGAGTTCAAACTTGTTTCTGCAAGAGGTGTGGCTTTTGAAAGAAAACAACCCAGTCTCTGTGCTGCTCAGAAGTAAAACAATTTTTTCTCTTTATCCAAAGTGACCTGCTTAGGAGAGCATGGCAAGCTCCCCATGGCATATTCATATCCCAAATACAGTAACAGATATATACATACCTCTCAGAGAGCCCAGCAAGCTACCAAGAGTATCCCACCCGCATGGCAGAGCCTGGCAAGCTACCCGTGGCATATTCAATATGCCAAAAACAGTAACGATAGGTCTCATTCCCCTGACCCTGAAAGAGCCTCCAATCATTGGAAAGACAAGCAAGGGAAGGCTGCTAAAATCTCAGGGCTGTGTGTAATAGAAACATTACTGGTGCTCGTTCGAGTAAATCTACGAACAACGGGATAACAGTGATACAGTGATCCAAAGTCACATTTTGTAAGTGTTCAGGCACTTACGAAAAATCTGTTTTGAAATTTTATTTTTGAAGATTAGAATAATGTGCAAAAAGTATTCCAATTCATGCTGTTCATGCTTTTCAGGCCTGTTTCTATTGTGATATCAAGTAACAAAATTAAATCATGGGTCTTCTCACATATTCTTTTTGTGTGTGTATTCAGAACACACACACAAATTCAAATGACAAGATTAGAATTGGTCACCGAACTCCAGTAAAGCATTACAAAGAAAGAACCTCAACTTAGATGATTTTTTTTCTTTTTGGGTCACACCTGGAAACGAACAGGGGTTGCTTCTGGCTCATGCACTCAGGAATTATTCCTGGCGGTGCTTGGGGAACCATATGGGATGCTGGGAATTAAAGCCGGGTCAGCTGAGTGCAAGGCAAACACCCTTCCCACTGTGCTATCACTCCAGCCCCCTCAACCTAGATGATTGATTGGCACAACTGACTGAAATGTTTCAGAGTAAGCACTTCACAGTAACCCAGTCATGGGTTTGTAGCAAAACAAACCAGTTTTCATCTTCAGTAGCCATGCTGAAGAGCTACACCTGGATCTTCCATTCATATAATGTTAGAGCCTCAGCCACCAATTTCCCATGTGGAATAAAACTTGGTGAAAAAGTACTTAGAAATCATCAAAATAGCTGCTGAGATAAGAGGAGACTAAGGGAGCAGTCAGATGAAGCCAGGGAGATAGTTCAGCGGGTAAGGTGCTTGCCTTGCACATGGTCAACCCGTGTTTAATCCCCATCACGATGTATATGGTCCCTCCAGTCTGCCAGGAGTGATCCTGAATGCAGAGCCAAGAGCAAGCCCTGAACACACACACACACACAGAGAGAGAGAGAGAGAGAGAGAGAGAGAGAGAGAGAGAGAGCGAGAGAGAGAGAGAGAGAGAGAGTCAGGATGAGATGCTTTGGGGGGAGCAATACCTTCACTGCAATCTCTTCACTTTAGAGATGCTCTCACTGTAAAAAAGACTTTAAATTTGAGGGTACCCACGGATGTGTTTTTGCCTAAGAAGCAACACATGCCACATGACAGGACTTTTTCTGCCCTAGAGTCTGAATTTCTTAAGTTTTAGTTCCAATGTAGTAATACTCAATTGCCAGAGTGAGCCAGAAAACCATTATAAAAGCTCTTTGGGTTGTGTTGAGGGGGTGTTCTGGGTTTTGAGTCACACCCAGAAGTGCTAGGGAAACCATGCAGTATAGAGTGTGATGGATTAGCAGTGTATGCCAGAACATAATATGAATTCTATTATAAACTATGTTATCTCAACTTTTTAAAAATGAAAGAAGAGAGAGAGAGACAAAGAAGGCAGGAAGAGAAAGAGAGAGGGAGAGAGGAAGGGAGGGAAGGAGGGAGGGAACAAACAAGCAAGCTGAGACTAGAGAGATTACCAAGGGGAGTGGGGGGGAAGGTGAAATTTTGCAGGCTAGAGGGAGGCATTTGAATTTTGTGCTAATTTTAGTCAGCCATCATTGAAGAGTTTTGGGGGTTTTTTGGTTTTGGAGTCACAGCCAGTAGCACTCAGGGGCTCACGCAGTACAGGAGATCAAATCCAATCCTCGAACAGGCTCCGACCCCAGTTATCATGTCCCCAGCTCCACTATGGAGGAATTTTAATTTTTTTAATTTAAGAGTGACAAGTGCAGGTAAACCTATTTTTAAATCCCTTGTTTATGAATGCACGCAGAAGGTTTGAACCAGTTCAGAGAGATGGGGAGGAACCATGCAAAGGCCATGGTGGTGGCACACGTTAAGATAATGCTGGGGACCAAAGAGATCGAACAGAAGGGAAGGCACTTGACTTACACTTGACTGCTATGATTGTGACCCTGGTTTGAATCCCCAGCACCACGTAGAGTCCCCTGAGCACAGTCAGAGTTACTCCTGAGCACAGAGACAGGAAGAGCCCTGGGCCAAGTGTGGCCCAGTAACCTCCCTTTTCAACAAGAACAACAACAACAAAACACCCACATTTCTAGTTTAGATCCGGATGGCAACATTCACTCCATTCATTATCCTAGATTAGTACAAACCACACTTTCCACATTTCTATCTTATAACAATAACAGAGTGAGATCAGCTAGACCAATATTTTCATTTCTTAATAATCAAGGGATATGTACATCAGAAAGAAAGTCCAATAATAGAAATAATTACGCTGGGGGGCTAGAGCAATAGTACAGTGTGTAGGGCATTTGCCTTGCACATAGCAACCAGGGTTTAATCACTGTCATATGAACCATATGGTCCCCTGAGGACCACCAGTCATAATTCCTCAGTGCAGAGCCAGAAGTCACCCCTGAACATTACCAGGTATGACCCAAAAATCCAAAAGAAAAAAAAGAAATGATCATTCTGGGCAAGAACTGTGTTGATGAAAGTAGGTAAATGGATATACATGATACCCTTTCAGTATCGTTAATCAACAGGATGACAGTGATACAGTGACAGTGATGTATATTGCAAACCATAATGTCCAAAGAGGGGAGGAGAGAGAGAGAGAGAGAGAGAGAGAGAGAGAGAGAGAGAGAAAGTACCTGCCAAAGAGGCAGGTGGAGGGGGGGAGGGAAAAAGGGAAACAGGATATTGGCAATGAGAAATGTACACTGGTGAAGGGACAGGTGTTGGAACATTATACGACTGAAACCCAATCATAAACAACTTTGTTACTGTATCCCACTGTGATTCAATTTAAAAAAATCTGGTTTCATATAATTCAATCCAACTTTATTAAAAGGATTTACTATTTAGAAACACTGAATTTTCTAGATTTATAGAGACTTCTATGGAAAGGAAAGTCTATTTCTTTAGAAGGCTAGGGATTTATCAGGTTAATTCAATTACATATTCATGAATATACAATTTCATATATTCTAAATAACAGTGATTGTCTACCTTCTGTATGTCATTCTCTTCCTTTTTCTTTTTTTAACCCTATTACTGTCTTAGTAATGGTTGTTACTCTCACTTGACATCCTAAGCTTGAGTGCAGCCAAAAGTCTTTAACTTCAAAGCAAACTAGTTTGGGGTTCTCTAGATCGGATTCAATCCCTGAAAAGAATAGCAAAAACAACAGGAGACTGGATGATAGGGGGCGGCTTCTCTGAATACACCATCTGGGAGAATGGGTGCTAGACTGGAGTAGGCCACCGAGAGAACCATGTGTCCCTTCTGATCGCGTTTAAATGCTAAGTATATTTGAACTGACTGGATAACCTGAAAATCCCATTAGCTCCTCTCATGACACCAAATTTGTTCAGTCTGATATTTATTATCTGCTATGCACAAGACAAATTTTCATAGTCCTGGCTTACATGAAAATGGTTTTATTATAATATATAAAATATATATCAACTTATGAGAGGTAAATTTTTTTTAACTTTTTAATTGAATCACTGTGAGATAGACCCTTACAACGCTGTCCATGATTGGATTTCAGTCATGCAGTATTCCAACACCCATCCCTCCACCAGTGTACATTCCCAGCACATGTCCCCAGTTCCTTCCCAACACCCCCCGCCCCCTACCGACCAGCCTGCTTATATGGCAGGTGTTTTTCTTCTGTCTCTGTCTCTGTCTGTCTGTCTGTCTGTCTGTCTGTCTGTCTGTCTGTCTGTCTCTCTCTCTCTCTCTCTCTCTCTCTCTCTCTCTCTCTCTTTCTCTCTCTCTCAAGAGAGGTAATATTTTAAAAGAAGGTTTTAGGGCTGGGGAGATAGTTCAAAGGGATAAAGCACATACTTTGCAAGTAACCTAGGTTTGAACCTTGGCATTTCATGGTCCCTTGAGCACTGTGATACAAGGTGTGTGTGTGTGGGGGGGGGGGGGGTTAGTATTAGTCCTTTTCATACCAGAGCCATGATAAAACTCAACAGTTCTAAATTGTAGTAGACAAAAGCTTAAAATTAGTAAGTTATAAGTCAATACTTTGAAAAAAATTCAGGAGCTTTCAATAACCAAAATAATTCGAGAAATAATTATTAGAAATTAAACATGTACATACATTTAGGAAGAGTTCTGAAAATTAAGCAACATTATCAGTGTAGGCTGATCTGATGGTAATGGGTTATCAGAACACATTAACATTAATATCATTGAAAAAAATGGAGTTGGCAAACATTAGCAATGTAATTAAAATACAGGCTAATGTAACAAAGTTAGGATTAACTTGAAATGTTAACTTTAAAAATATAAGCTGGAGGGGCTGGAGCAATAGCACAGCGGGTAGGGCATTTGCCTTGCACGCGGCCGACCCAGGTTCTAATCCCAGCATCCCATATAGTCCCCTGAGCACCGCCAGGGGTAATTCCTGAGTGAAGAGCCAGGAGTAACCCCTGTGCATCACCAGGTGTGACCAAAAAAAAACAAAAAAAATTAAAATTAAAAAAATAATAAAAATATAAGCTGGAGAGAGAGTACAGTGGATAAGAAACCTGCCTTGCACACAGCCAACCGCAGTTCAATCCCTGACATAGGATAAAGTTCTCCGAGCACTGGCAAGTATGATCCCACCATAACCCCCCCCCCCATTCCAAACTAATGGGTCCTTCTGGGTTGAACACAAAGTTTTGTACCAGTATAAAAGCAGAGAGATAAGTGCACTAACTGTCACTGTCATCCCGTTGCTCATCGATTTGCTCAAGCGGCCACCAATTAAGTGCAGTAAAACAGATGGAATATGAAAGGAAGTCCCTGGAAGGGTAACACTGAAGCTGGAGTGAAAAACAAATCAGATTTGCGGTGCTTTTTTATTTGTTTGTTTGTTTATTTGTTTGTTTGTTTTGCTTTTTGTGTCACACCTGGCAATGCACAGGGGTTACCCCTGGCTCATGCACTCAGGAATCACTCCTGGCGGTGCTCGGAGAACCATAATGGGATGCTGGGAATTGAATTTGGGTCGGTCGCATGCAAGGCAAACGCTCTCCCTGCTGTGCTATTGCTCCAGCCCTGCAATTCATTTAGAGAACAACTGAAGAAACTACATTTTAAAGCTCTGTCCTGGGGCTTAAGCAGGCCTAATGTTTCTGCATTGGTCCTGAAAGAGAATGTTTGGCTGGTTCCAGGAGGCCCGATACAAGGGGATTCCCACGACTCAGTGAGTCCACAGATGACACTATTTGAAGCAGCTCGGGTGACAGGGGCCAGGTGAGGCTGACTACGATGTCTTAGTTGTTTTACTAGGGGCCACCCCCGGAAACGTTCTGCTTAGTGCTGGCGAGGGAGAAGGTCTGACGGTTTGCTGCCAATGCCCAGTAGGACTTGGGGAACACTCGGGTATCCTTAGCAATGCCTACCTACACATGATGTGGCTGTAGGGGAGAGGAGATGTGGTGCCAGAGGTCAAATTCAGGGCTTCCCTTGTGCTTTGCTCCCCGAGCAATCTACCCGGGCACCTTCAGAAAGCTTTTAACCAGGAGCAGATCTGAATATAATTTATGTTGGACAGGGGAGGGCCCAAGGAACAGCTCAGTAGCTTAGAACACCTGCCTTGTAGGCAGAGATCTCAAGTCCAAATCTGGTACTGCCACATGCCCTGTGTGAGATACTGGCACCTATGCTGCCTTTGGTCCTCCATACTACAGGAGAGTTCCAGCCAGGAAGCACCTGGGAGCACCGCAGCACTCTGCAGCAAGCACTACAACTAGAATGCTGCAGTCCCGTGGCCCGAGAGACCAGACAAGCATGTGTGCACAACATCACAGCGAACCAAGAAAGTTGTTCCCGGAAACATCAGGGGTGTGTGCAAACTGCTGCTCCCCAGGAAGGGAAGGGGGGGAGAAAGACTGTCCTTACATCTCACTGCGACTGACCCACGGCTATTTATGATTTAAGAAATAAATCATAAATGTATTTATGGGACTCGGAAGTGGAGACTAACTGAGTACAGGCGAGCAAGTTGAAAAGTCTTCTTGTATTCAGTCAAATAAGTGTTCTTGATTGGCAATCTGGGCTTGTTCTAGGCCTGTGACATAAGCCCAGTGTCCTTCTTCAGACTTGGTGCTGTCCCGAGAACCCTTTCACCTAAACTTGTCCCCCAAAAGAAGGTACACAGAGCAATAGTACAAAGAATAGGATGTTTGCCTTCTCACAGTCAGCCCAGGTTTGATTCCTGGTATTCCATATGGTTGCTTGAGTGCCACCAGGAGTGATCCCTGAGCACTGCCCGGTGTGGCCTCAAAAGAAACAAATAAAAAGAATCCCTCTACCTTGTTCAGTGCCTTTCAAATGCAGTCACCTGAGAACTCAGTGTTACAGTCGAGACCCACTGAAAGTAAAACCAGAGGTTCCGGGTGCAGTGCCTGGGCCCTGGGGTCCATTTCTACCACTGCAGTGGTTGGGCTGAACCATGCTCCGACCTCACAGAACAAGGTGAGTTCAAGGCCCGGGTATGACTTCTGGCCTCCCCTTATATGATCTCTCACCATGGGGGTCTGTTTTCATGGCTCCCACTAATGCTCATCCAGGGATACCTGGGTATGTGGCAGGACTATGTTAATTAATTTTGTTTCCCAGGTAAGATATCAGAAGGGGTGACAGAAAGTTAATCAATCTCTATTTCTCTCTCTCTCTGTAGCTCACATAAAGATGGTTGATTTGCTTTAAGTACTCCATAATCAGCTAATAATAAACAAAACTTGTACAGCATGTGATGTGTGCTCATTTTAACCCAAAATTAGCATTTCTACAAAAGTCATGAAGGAAGTAAAAAGTAAAAGAACAACCAGATACCATTATCTACCTATTAAAATGACCAAATTCTAGAATACCAACAATACTAAAAGTTAATGAGAATCTCACACATTATTAATGGGAATGCTAAGTGATATAGATACTTCAGAAAATGAATGATTTCTTTTTTATTTTGGGGCCACACCTGGCAATGCTCAGAGTTTACTCCTGGATCTGTATTCAGGATCACTCCTGGCAGTGTTCTGGGGATCATATGGAATGCAAGGGTGTGAACCCAAGTTGGAGGCAAGCAAGACAAGTGTCATATCCACTTGTCTTTTTCCTTTGGCCCCAGAAAATGGGTGATTTCTTACAAAACTAAGCATATGGTATCCTAGAGTCCCAAATCACCATCTTTGTGATTCACTCATTGGAATTGAATAAAAGGGTATATTGACACAAAATACACATACAGATACATGGAACAACTGTATTCACAATTGCTCAAACTTGGAAGCAACCACAATGTTTTCTAGTAGGAAAGCAGATAAATGGTGTTTCACCCAGTCAATGGAGTATTATTCATCATTAAAAAGAAACGAGCTACCAAGGCTTGAAAGTCATGGAAGAATCTTAAACACACGTCACTAAATGAGAGAGAGAAATCTGCAAGATTTTAACCATATGGCATTATGAAATAAAGTAAACTTATTGGCAATACTAGTAAGATCAATGGCTGTCAGGAGCAGGATTGTATAGGCAAAGCAGAAAGAATTTGGGGTGGTAGCAAAAATATTTTGTATGCTATTATAGTGATGGATTCTTGTCATTATCCAATTGTTCTAGAATGTATCACACCAAGAGTGAAATCTAAAACAGACTTTGTACTTTGGGTGACAATGATGTGTCATTGTAGGTTCAACCCTGAGCAAATGTCCAGTAATAATGAATGGGCAAAGAAATGGTGGTCTGGAGCCAGAGTGATAGGACAATGGTTACGGCGTTTGCCTTGCAATGTGGCTCATCCGGGTTCAGTCCCTGGCACCCCATATGGCCCCAGAGCCCAGGAGGGAGTGATGTCTGATACTGGTGTGATGAGGTTGAGATCTGAGGTCGGGTAAACCATACACATGGAATTTGATATTGGCTGATTGTAAAGTTGGGAGCTATGAATAACTTTGTAAATTACAGTACCTCAATGAAAAAATATTAAAAAAAAAAAGAAGTGGTGGTCTGGAGGTACACAGGGCTAGAGATGTTGCAGACCTGGGACCCAGAGCAGCTCAGAAGTGATGAATAAAAGCTCTTTGAGGGCCAGGAGTGATAGCACAGCGGGTAGGGAGTTTGCCTTGCACACGGTCAATCCAGGTTCAATTCTCAGCATCCCATAGGGTCCCCCAGCACCACCAGGAGTAATTTCTGAGTGCAGAGCCACGAGTAAGCCCTGTGCATCGCTGGGTGTGACCCAAAAAGCAATCAATCAATCAATCAATCAATAAAAGCTCTTTGATTCTGCAAAGAAAAGTGGCCTCCAATGAAACTACTTTGCAAAAACTGGGAAAGAACAGAATGGAAATAGTAAAAAGCTGAAAAGGCAGAGCCTGAAATATTTGTGGTGAAAAAAAACCACATGTAGTGGTCCAACATGTAGTGAATATGAAGGCTATTAAAGTCGAAGGGATTTACAGATGCTGACAATACTTGGGATTCTGAAGAAAATTTAGATTATCCAGAATTGATTGGAACATTTCCCAATTCTCAAAAAGCTGTTAAGTAAAAAAGAAGGTGCAAAAAAGAAAATCAATATCTGATGGTGACTCTGATAACAGATCATGTTAAATTAATTGTCAGAAGGAGAACAAATACCAATGATCTCCCTTATCAGTGGCAAAGAGACAAAACAAGAAAATAATATCAAACAATGACAAACACCTGATGTTGGATTACAAAGCTTATTAACAAGGAGCCTGAGAGATAGTACTCTCAGTACTCTCAGTACTCTTGCCTTGCATGTGGCTGACCTGGGTTCGATCTCCGGCATCCCGTATGGTCCCCTGAGCACTACCAAGAGTGATCCCTGAACTTAGAACCAGAGGTAAGCTCTGAGCATCACCGGGTGTGTCACCCAAGAAACAAAAGCAAAAACCCTTTATTAACCATGAGGGGAAAGGGGGAAGAATGAATATCAGACCTGAGATGACATAAGGACAGTGATGAATGGCCACAGACACTTTGTGGTTATGTGCAGTAACTTTCTATATCAATGCTATAAATTTGAACACTATTGCACCTATATTACCTAAGCTATTTTTTTAAAGTATCATTGGGGCAAGCTATGTTAATAATGAAGGAAGATAGTCTTGTGTATGAGTTAAAGTGGATGTAAGGAAAATCTCAATACCTTCCTCTCAAATGTTTTGTAGAACTGCTCATAAACTATCAAAGGGTTTGAGGGTTATTTTTTTTTTAGTGAATCACAATGAAGTACAGTTACAAACTTACATCGTGTTTGCATTTCAGTCATACAGTGATTGTTTACCCATCCCTCCACCAGTGCCCACTCTCCTCCACCAATGTTCCCAGTATCCCTCCCACCAACCCCATCACCCACCCTGCCTCTGTGGCAGGGCATTCCCTTTTGTGCTCTCTCCTTTTGGGTTTTGTGGTTTGCAATAAAGCTATTGAGTGGCCATCGTGTTCGGTCTATAGTCTACGTTCGGCACGCATCTTTCAAACCAAACGGGTTCTCCCAGCATCCTTGACTTGATGTTCCCTTCTCTATCTCAGCTGCCTTTCCCCACAGCACGTGAGGCCAGTTTCCAAGCCATGGAGCAAACCTCCTGGTCCTTATCTCTACTACACTTGGGTGTTAGTCTCCCATTCTGTTACTTTATATTGCAGAGATGAGTGCTATCTTTCTATGTCTGTCCCTCTCTTTCTGACTCATTTTACTTAACACGATACTTTCCATATTGATCCTCTTATATGCAAATTTCATGACTTCATCTTTTCTAACAGCTTCACAGTATTCCATTGTGTAGATGTACCAAAGTTTCTTTAACCAGTCAGCTGGACACTCGGGGTTTTTTCCAGATTCTGGCTATTGTAAACAGTGCTGCAATGAACACACAAGTGCAGATGTCTTGTATGTTCTACTATGCTTTTTATACTATACTTTTTTGTCTCTCTGGGATATATTCCCAGAAGTACTATTGCTGGGTCAAATGGGAGCTCAATTTCTAATTTTTTGAGAATCTTCCATATTGTTTTCTAAAATTGCTGAACCAGTCGGCATTCCCACCAGCAGTGAAGGAGAGTCCCTTACTCCCCACATCCACACTAACAATGGTTGCTTTTTTTCTTTTGGATGTGGGCCAGTCTTTGTGGTATGAGATGATATCTCATTGTTGTTTTGATCCTTATCTTTAAGGAGGCTTCTTAATGGTCAGAGATGGGGGGCTAGGTAGGTACTGATGTCATAGTAAGGGGGTCCCAGACCGTGGTATTCTTCAACGTCTGACAGCTGCTGGTGCATGAAATAGCTTTACCCTGTCTGCTGTCTCAGACCATTTTTCCTTCATTTTCCTAGTTAACCAGCGTATGTCTAATTGTTATCCTGAGTTTAAGAGAAGGAAAAGTGAAAAAAACTTTTGCTGAACACCCACCACAGGCATGCCTGTTATAAAAGGAAATTTTCATGATAAAATTTGGAAATGAACCAGGCAGTCAATCAGAAAATAGGATTTACCCTGCCATTGTTTTTAATGCATTTCCATCTGGGTCTTGTCGATATAGAAGCATTTTGAGCCAAACACAGCAACTTCATTTGAATGGTATGGGTGCTTTATTTATCCTGACAATAGCTAATGAAGGAAAGAAAAGTAATAAGAATGAGTCAGAAGTACTGAGGACAGTGTCTATAGCACTGTGGAGAAAAAAAAAAAAAGCTCTTTCTTCTTGAGCAAAGGCTGGAAGTAATCAACGCTGCATTCGCTAAGCAATGCATATAGCAATATTTAACATTTCTTTGCTAGTATTGAAATTTTCAGAGGACAACAAAAGACCTTTGGTGTTAAAAAATCTAAAACCGATGAATCTTTGGCCCTCTACCACTCATTCTGCGTTTAGACTGTGCTTTCTTAAAAGAAGGAACGCTGCTTCTCTCAGCACACCCGTCCTCCCCAGCTCACAACTGCCAGGAGTTGGCTGTGCTCAGCAGGATCTTATTAAACCATCACAGAGTCAAAATAGGTCATGGACGGCCTGAGTGCTACGACACCAATGATTTTGTCTCTCTATGGCATGGCAAACAGACCTGAAGTTATTTTCAGAAGCCCAAACATCTGAGGACTGGACTTCCCTCTCCTTTCTGAAACTATATCTTTCCACGTTTTAAGAACCCCGGGACACAGGGGCGGGCTGCTCCGATACTCCCTTCTGAAGCCAGAGCGCTGACCTAAGGCAAACTCTTGAAGGAAGGGGACTTTGCTAGGGAAGAGTTAAAACTTTCTGAGGGCCCTGTCCAGCCCTGGAAAACAGCTCTGAGAGCCTCAGAGGGGGCTTTTGCGCCTCTGACTTCTCACACACTCTTCTTTCAAATGAATTTAAACCTTTTCTTGTCCAAATCCCCGGCGAAGAAAAAGAAAGTAACCACTCTGCAGTTTTTCTACTATTATGCAAATAGATTAATCAGGCAATGCTGCTGTGAGAATTAATTTATATTTGAAGCCAATGAGGCCTGGAGGCTTGCGAGCTGAAGCCCCCCGGCCCAAGCCTCGGCTAGGTAGCACCTCATATTATTCCTTTGACGAAATGTGAACTGACATAAATACTATGGCTCCCTTTCAATCCGATTACTCCGTTACCTCACATCAATGCTACCCCAGCCGTCAGATTCTGGCGTCGTTCCTTTCACCAGCCCTAGGAACAACAGACAGCTCCTCCCTGATAAACAAGCACCCACGCTAACCACCTCCAACCTCACTCTTCACCCATCAGCCTCACTCAATGGGCTCTATTCGACAAGGTATTTTATTTTGTTTGTACGGATCCAGGACTGAAACGTTTCGAAATCGGGCCTGGCTGGGGCTTGTTCATTCAAAGCTGCTCTTTCACACCACCAGTCAACTTGAAGAGAGAGCGGCCTGGCAATAACACCCCTGGAGTAGCCACCCCTTAAAGGGCGTCATCCCCTCAGGACGCCGCCCCCCAATCTTAGACTCTTTTTCAAACACACACAAAAACCCAAGTAGTAGCACAGGTCTCCCTGGATCTGCGTGACCTGCAGCTCAGTCAAAATGAACCTATGTTTTGAACCCTACCTTTGTCCTAAACTCATGTTGACAACCACTAAATTCTTTCCGTTGCTCTGCATAGAAACTTGAAGGAAAAAAAAAAAAGAAGAAAAAAAAGATTCATTTCTCTCCCCCTAATGCCCCAAACTGCCCCGTTTTAAAAGCTTGGCTAAACAATCCACCAGGTGGGGGAAAGCTTTTCTATGTGGGCAACTCGGTTTCTGATGCCCCTACCTTGGTAATTAGATTAACAGGAAAATGTGCTTAGCTGCCTCTACCGCGTTCCCCATTGCTCTTCCACTTCATGCCATTATTGCATGGAGCTGATAGTAAAATATCCTGAAAGGAGGCAAAAAAATATATATGAATTTGTGAAGTGAGCTATGCTGGAAATGGAAATGAGAGGAGAAAACAAAGCAAGCTTTATAAGAAAGAAAGAAAGAAAGAAAGAAAGAAAGAAAGAAAGAAAGAAAGAAAGAAAGAAAGAAAGAAAGAAAGAAAGAAAGAAAGAAAGAAAGAAAGAAAGAAAGAGAGAAAGAAAGAGAGAAGGAGAGAAGGAGAGAAGGAGAGAAAGAAAGAGAGAAAGAGGAAGGAAGGAAGGAAGGAAGGAAGGAAGGAAGGAAGGAAGGAAGGAAGGAAGGAAGGAAGGAAGGAAGGAAGGAAGGAAGGAAGGAAGGAAGGAAGAAGCAACCCCAAGTTATGGTAGCGCATGGCTTTTGGAGGAAAGGGTCAGAGTTATGGATGATTACAAACTGGGCCAGTTGGCCTGTTGGTTAGTTTTGCAGTGAACTGATTTAAACATTTCTGTGTGAGCCTTTGAGCAACACGTAAGTGGAACAAGGTACTCTAGAGTGAGCACCGGTCTTTCTTTGTGGGTCTGAATCTGAGAAATGCTTCGAAATTTATTCTCTTAAGTACATATGCACATTAAGAGATAATCCACAGTTTAGTAATAAAAGTGAAGTAAGGGGCTGGAGTGGTAGTACAGCAGGTAAGGCATTTGCTTTGTATGCAACCGGCCCAGGTTCAATTCCCAGCATCTCATATGGTTCCCCTCGAGCACCGCCAGGAGTAATTCCTGAGTGCAGAGCCAGGAGTAACCCCTGAGCATTGCTGCATGTGACCTAAAAAGCAAAAAAAAAAAAAAAAAAAAAAAAAGTGAAGTAAACTAAGAAGTGAAAGAGGGCCCCGGGGGTAGCTAAGCAGCAGAGTGTCCACCTTGCAGGCACTAGGCTGGGAGGTCCAGCCCCAGCACGTCTCCACAAACTGAATCCAATCCTGGTAGCACTACCACTGGGATTCCCCAGTGCCACCACAAAGTGCAGTTCCTGACTCTCTGTAACAAAGTGTAAGGGACCCTTGGTCATCATAACAACAACAATAACAAAAATAGGAAGGGCAAGAGGGAAAAGTGATGTGCGTGCGGCTACCAACAAGGAAAACTATAAGGCTACCAAATACCTTTCATGCACGTGATGCAATTTGCTGTCACTAATGCTAGAGAAGAACAGCTCTTTTATTTTCATTTTTTAATTTGGGGGTGGCTATCAGGTCATACCAGGGTTGCCTGCATGCGAAGCAATCACCTTAACTGCTGTATTACCTCTCTAAATCCTATTTATTCTATGTAATCTTTTTTAAAAAAAAATTAGGACATCTCTGTTTTGTACTTAAAAGGAATAAAAACACTGAAATAGCACATTAGATTTGGATAATTAATTCCCATTAAAGAATGGCTGCCTCACAGCTGAAACACAGCTAAAGTGGTAAGGTACATGATTTCACTCATCTATGGTACACAGAATAATAGGACAGGAAGTGCAAGGTATCAAAGGAGAATACAGAGATTATCCTGATCCAGAGACTACAAAACTGAGGAGAGAAGGAAAGAAATTGAGGCCGAGAAGTGGGGGGGAGGGGGGAGAAAAAAAGAGGTAGATGTTAGACTGGAGCAAAAAATAAATAATAAAAAGACAGATGACAGGCTGGAGGAAAATAATAAAAAGGGTAGGAGACTTGCCTTATAGGTGATCAATCAGGGTTTGAGTCCCATCACCCCCAACGGTCCCCCACACACTACCAGGAGTGATTTCTTGATCAGAGAGCCAGGAGTAAGCCCTGAGCACAACTGGTGTGACCTCAAAAGCCAAAAACACAGAAGAGGTGGACAGGAAGTAACAGGGGGCAGAGGCAGGGGCCTCAGGTGGTTGGGGTGTGGTTCTACCTATATCTCTGAACCACAGAACCAATAAAACTAAAAGCACAAGATCAAACTCTAACAACCAAGCTTAAAAATGTACCTGTCAAAAGGCAGCCTGGGGTTTGGGAAGGAAACTTGGGGTGGAGGGAGGTGACACTGAAGATGGAATTGATGTTAGAACATTGTATGCCTGAAATTCAACTATGAGTAACTTTGTAAATCATGCTGCCTCAATTATATATATATATATGTATGAATTAATTATGGAAATTATTCCTGGGAAAGCTCTATGGTTGAGCATCTGCCTTGCACGCCTGAAATCTGTGACGTCATGAGTTTAATCACAGATACTGGCCCACATGTGATACAGCCCTGCTGTTTGGGACTCCCAGCACCACAGCAAAGAATTCCCTCTTGGAACACCATGACCAAGTGGGTGCAAGTGATAGAGTCAAAGGGGAATGAGGCAGTGCGAGATTGGAATACATTCCTTACCAAAAAGAAATCATCTGGTACAAAATGTCATAAATGGTACCTGACAACCTGGATGACTGAGCCCAGCTGGATCCGGATGCCAGAAGAGAACCATCTCAGCATCCTCAAGCCTGTAGTAATGGTCCACATGCTTAGAGATCATAAAGAAATACTCAGCACCCCCCCCCAACCTTTGTTAAAAAGATATAAGAGAGGAAGGTCTTCAGCCTTTTCTTCAGAATCCTGCTCCAGGAGGCGACTCCCATAATCCGGGAGAGTCCCTGCCTGACTCTTCCTTCCTTTCTGTTTCCCTCAAGTCTTGCTGAATTCAGTCATTTGCTTTCTGACCCCTGGCTTTCCAACTTCAGAGTAAACTTGAACGCCTGCTCCTGCCACAAGCACTGCTCTAAAGTACGTGAACCTCACCATTGTGTCCAAGCACCACAATCAAATGTGTGATCCCTGGTGAGCACCACAGCTCAAAGTGTGCAAGCATTATAACAAGAGTGCCACTCGTGGTCATCACAGAAAATAGCCACGGCAATAGGAAAGGAAGAGGGGGGAGTTTTGTTATGAAAGAAGCGTTGTGTTTGCACCTGGTCTGACAGGACACTTGTCTGGGCCTTGCACTTCCGAGAGGGCCTTGGTCTCGAGCCCCTCCAGTTCCTCCCATTCCCGTCAGACTGCAATGGGGCCAAGCTGACATGTTTGCCTAGAGTCTGTATATATCTTTATAGGCCCTGGAGTTCTTTGTGAAAATGAACCCAAGTCTGTTTCCAAGGACTGCACAAGCTTTTTCCTAGGTGTCTTTTCCCAGTAATGCACCAAACCTGAACCAAACCATTAAGTGAGTCCATCCGGACACTTCCAGCTTGAACCAGGGATCTGTTTCAGGGGGAGTGGGGGTCATGGGCATAGACACCTGGATGGAGTCTATCAAGTGCCCACACTCTTGCATGGGATGGAAGGTAAGGCGTGGAGTAAATGAACTATAAGCTTCCACCTATAGATTTATCTGGGGCCTGGCAAAAGCTAAAGGAAATCTCTGAGGGGCTGGAGCGATAGCACAGCAGGTAGGGCATTTGCCTTGCACTCGACCAACCCGGGTTCGATTCCCAGCAACCCATATGGTCCCCCGAGCACTGCCAGGGGTAATTCCTGAGTGCAGAGCCAGGAGTAACCCCTGAGCATCGCCAGGTGTGACCCAAAAAGCATTATAACAAAAGAAAAAAGGAAATCTCTGACATTGAAGTTGAGCATAAAGGTAAGGAAGGGCCTTTTGAAAATAAGCACCACTTGAAAGACCCTGCAGTCAAGGATATAAGGTAGTTATACATAGAGAGAATATGAACACAAGTCCAGCCAAGATTTCAGAGACAAGTATTCAGTGAAGAGACCATACACAGAAGTGTGGGCAGAGTTAAAGGAATAAACAAGGGAGCCAATGCACCCAAGACAGGCCACCATGGGAAACCATTTTGTCCCATTAGGTCCCCAGGTCTGACAATGCAGCCCATAGAAAGGCCAAAACCTCAGTTATCTCAGGAGCTGAAACTGCAGCCTTTCACAGAAATGCAACAAAGTCACCAGGATGTGGATGAAGAAATATCTGAACCTCTGACTTTTCCTGTCCGTGAGTTTTAACAGCAGACACTCCCACTGACCACCAACTAGAAGAAATTCAGACAGCCAGACATCCTGGGGATCTTTGAATTCTTTAGAAGCCAGCTTCTTGGGGCAGGAGAGATATAGTCCAGCAGGGTTGGTGTTTGCCTTGCACACAGCCGACCCGTTCCATCCCGGGCAACTCATGTCCCCATGAGCACCACCAGGAGTAGTTCCTGAGTGCAGAGCCAGTACTAATCCCTGAGCATGGCCAGGAGTGACCCAAAAAGAAAAAGATGAAGTAGTAGTCAGCTTCTTCCAGCAGAAGCTGGGGGAGGGGGAGGGGTGGCAGGGAGGGGAGGGAAGTATCTTTGGAAGGTAGAGAATAAATAACAAATATTATCACCCAGAACGCAAAACGGGACTTTCTTAGCGCAGTGGGCACAGAACGGAGAGTGAAGTTGGCAGAAAGGAAACGTTCTCTGAGTCCCATCCATGTCCTCCCTAGAGAGGGGGAAATTGATCCTAGATAGGGGAAAAAGTCAGGGAAATATTATAACTCTCTGTAGATAGGTCCTGATGCCTTTGAATATCCAGTGTAGGTAACACCCTAAAGACAAAGCACGTCCCCACCCCTTTCCAATGAAAGCCGAGTGTCACCTTCACCTGCACCCGCCCCTCCAGAGGACCCTCCCACCCTCCCTCCGCAGACCGGCTGAACGAGGGACCACAGGATTCTTCTCTTCAGCCCAGCCTCAGGCAAATAAACCTGCAGCCATTTAGAGGCCCACCCACTTGCTTTCACTGCCTCTCAAATAGCGACGCCCGGGCCCGTACACGCGGCCCTTTCAGGCCTGCAGAAGGGACCTGTTTTCCCACGCAGCATCCGGAGACCAACTTCACTTTTGTCCCCTTTATCCCGAAAGTGTCCGTAACGGGAACTCAGTCGTTGCTGCTAAGAGCGGAGTGGAAAGCGGAGAAGCGGGGCGGTTACCAAGACTAGAGTGGGGCATCGCCCAGGCCCAGCTGGGACGGGGCGAGGTGTGGCGGTGGGGGCGGGTTTCAAGGTGGGCAATTAAAGCGGCCAACTAAAGAGAGGCCTGGGGCACCTCTGCAGAGACCAGGTGAGGCTCCTCCAAGGCAGAGAGGCAGGAGCAAGAGGAAGGAAGGTTGGGCGAGCTGCGGGGGGGCCCTGGAACCCCCGGGCTCTGCTCTCTACAACGGGAGCAGCCGCCAGTGTCCGGGAGGGCTTGATCCCGAAACCCACGCTCCGGTGGCAGCTGTCCCCAGGACCTGGAAAGACCGTGCGGGGTCCTCGATGGGGCCAGAGACTGCGAGTGACTGAGGACCCGCTGTGGGGCGCTAAAGAGCCAGGTTCCTTTTTTCCTTTGGGGTGTCCACCTTGGGTGGGGGCACGCCCGGCGCTGCTCGGAGCTCAGGGGTCACTTCTGGCCGGGCTGGAGGGGGAGAGGGGATCTAAGGACTAGAACTCGGTCTATTGGCCACTTGCAGGCGCCCTACCCGCTGTGCTCTGGCTCCAGCCCCGAGAGCGGAGTTTCTAAACCTTAGAAGGTCCGACCTAGGGGCAGGGACAGAGAACAGGCTTAAGGCGGGTGCACCCGGGTGCACGGGTTCGGGTTCGATCCCGCCTAAACCTGGAGAGACAGCCGGAACAATGGCCGGGTGTGGTCATTCCAGCCCGGGGCCTGGAGACTCTTCCCGAAGATGCTGAAATGGATCCAAATTGGGTGGAAAGGATTCGGATCGCAGAGAAGAGCAAGGAAAAGCGCGGGTGATTTCTCTTCAAAGAGAGAGGGAAACACTTTTTGAAATGAACAGTATAAAATAAAATTAAGGAGAGCGGGGGGTGGGGGGGAGAGGAATGAAGGAGCGCAAAAGCACTCAAGGGCCGGCGTCAGCGAAGTTGAAGGTTGACCAGCGGGGCTCAGCGCGCGCTCCTGCGGGAGGAGGTGAAGGTTCCAGGAGCAAGTTAAAGTTTACTCCCGTGAAGCCGGCATTCTGTGCTGCTCAGCTCTATAGAGATCTTCTTTCTTCAGGATATAAAATAAAAAAGCCACACACACAAAAAAAAAATCCACAAAAAAAAAAACCAAAAAAAAAAAAAAACACAACACAGTTAACCACCTGTCAGGGCTGGGATACAATGAGGCTCCTGGAAAAAGAGCTTTTCATGCATGCGTAATATATTTGTTCAGCTATTCACTTAATGAAGCTGATAAATGTGCTGCAAGACAATAGTCAAGTTAATCTATTTAGTAAAATGTTTTGAGACTTTCAGGCTACCTTAAGCAGGGGAGCGTTTGGGGGACATTTTCATTTAAATGCGCTCATCTCCCCTCTTCTTCTGCACGAGGGGGACCCGGGCAATCTATGTGAATATAATTTCTTATAAATGTGTCCTTAATGGGTTTAATTCACCCCTGCCAGCTGTTTGGGGGGCTATTTTGTAAGAGCAAAACAAACGTTCCAGGCTTGGAAAGCTAGTTAAAATTAGTTTCGGTCAGCAAGGCCAAGCTATATTTCCTGCAAACCATCTGCTTGATTGGCACAATAGAAGGATTTTCAAGGAAAAGGGGGGGAGGAGTGAGTGTGAAAGGAATGAGGGGTGGGGGGAGTCATTAGAAAGGGCCGGGGGCTGCAGTAGCTACTTGTGGCCTATTCTAAAGGTGAACCCCTTAGAGGTGTCTTAATAGAGCGGCTCGGCGGTAGGAGCCCCAGGAGACTCTTTGAGGCCAAGTTCTCCTTTACCAAGCGGCAGCTCCCTCGCTTCCCTTCCCCCCCACCCCCCCATGCCAGGAAGCTAGGAGGCCCGGCTCTTTTTTCCAACCTGCGCCTGAAGTCTTCGCAACTCCAGCTGGGAATACTTTGGGGGCGTACCCTTGCCAGGGGTAACTTTGGAGTGCCAACCTTCCGTAAGATTTTGCACAAGGCCGGGGACTTCCGGCCGCTCGTTTGCAGCGTCCAAAGCCTTCCTTGCATTCCCCCGCCCTCAGCCAGGGAGTTCAAGCGCTGGGTTCATCGAGTGACCCTTTCCAGTACAACCCTGGGTGGTGGTAAGGGCGAGTGAGGCGAGAGAAAGCCAAGCGGGTTCCCGAGGACCCTTTTCTATCGTCCCACAGAAGTTTTGGTCTTGCAGGCTTGGGGAGGCCAGGCTAGGCTCTCTGCGCGGCACCTCCCCCGCCCCCCCACACACACACCACTCCCCGCACCCCGGCGAGCAATCCATGTCCAGTGCAGGCGAGGACCCCAACCGACAGCCTGGCATTCGCTCCGTCTTCCCTTGAAACCGAAAGAGACAGAAAGCCTGAGCTCCCAGGAGAGAGAACGCGTGCGCCTTCTCCGAAATCAACTCGAAGATAGCGACATGACAATGAATGGCAGGACGCACAACAAACGCCCGTGCGCGCAGGTCAAAAGGCATTAGTCACAGGTCTTAGCCGCAGCCGCCGCGCCGCGCAGCCCTTAGGCCATCGCCGAGTTTGAAAAGACAGCGTTCAAGATCACTGAAAGTAAGATCTTTTCCCTTCGATTTCTTGCTTCCATCGCCATTTGTTTGGCCTTTTCACGGGCGACCGGCCTTCGCACCCGCCCTCACGTTTCCTCCGTTAGTGCCTAAGGAAGACTTTTGGAGGCCGTGGAGAAAGCCGGCTGGAAGTGGGGGTACAAATGGAGCGCAGCAAGAGGTTGACCCACTTTCCAAACAAACAAACAAACAAAAAAAGTCAGTACCCCTTTTGAAAGCCAAAGGAGGAAGTTAGCAGCGGTTCGTCTATAGCGGGGGAGTAGGCGGATTGCATTGGGGAGCGGGGTTCCGGGATGGGGCAGCGCATGGGTGGAATAAAAACTGCACGAACTACTTCTGGGAAATGCCCCAGCGAGGGGAGCAGACCCTAGAGAAGGGAGACCTAGGCAGGCTCCAGATTGGCTTTTACTCTTTACCACCACCCCCCGCCCCCCACAAAATCTTGCAAACATAGCCTGTGTTCGCACAGTTCAGGAGACTTGAGTCAGGGATGGCTTAATCGAGAAGCCAAGGAAAGGGAGGAAGAAGAATGAGGAGAAAGGAAGTGAAGGGGGAGAAGGTAAAAACGCAAAAGACAAAGCCCTCCTGCTGGCCTCCGAAAATTGGATAGGACTGGTGAGGGTGGGGGTTGGGGGTGTCACAGAAAACATGGTCTTGTTAAATTGCAGGTAAAAGTGCACGTGTTCGCTTAAACTTTTCTCCTCTGTTACTACTGCAAAGCTGAACGGAAGAGGAAGACTTTTTTAAAAAGAGGGCCAGAGTAATAGTACAGCCTATCGGGTCAACCTACCTGAGTTGGATCCCGGCACTACATAGTGTCCCCCAGTCCTGCCAGGAATGAGCCCTAAGCACAACTGGCAGGTGTGGCAAATACACACACACACATACATACACACACACACAAACTTTTAAAGGTTTTGTATGGATCTTCCAAAAGATCCTCATTTCTAGGGATCTCCAATGAGGAACGGTACTCCTACCCTTAGACAGCCACTCACTAAAAAGTTGTTCTTCCCACGTGGGTTTCAACCTGCTGCCACCCAGCATACTTCCATAAGCAGGCTGGCATTGACAAACCCCTTACAGGCATCCTCTTCAAGCGTTAATTGGGCTCCGGAATGGGTTAAATAACTTTTTAATTTGAATCAAGGGAGAGCTTTAGGGGGCTCCGTTTCTGGTTTAATGTGATATAAATCACAGATGCACTCTTATTGAATGGTTAAAGCAGCGACATGGAGATCATCAACACAAAACGCCCCGAACAAAACCATCGCGAGAAATAAAGCTGGTTAATAAGATTTTTGAGAAAGCTTTGTGTTAAAAAGCAAAAAGGAAAACCAGCTGAAGGTGACAGTTAGTTCATGGTTAATAGGATCAGGGCGGCCTGGCGAGGCTGCACACTTCTCTTTGGGGAGGTTCAGCCCCACCAAAGAAATGAATGGGACATTTAACACATCTGTTATCTTGCTTTGCAGAGAGGAGTGCTGAAGCTCAGTACTGCCCGGTAATCAACCTAGAGGAAAGTAAAGGGACCGCCTCTGGAGGTTCAAATTCTTACTTGAACCCCCAAACGAAGGAGTCTTCTCCGGTGTGGACCAACACTTTACCCTTTGCTCTCTTTTCAGGATTCGCTACTTTGCTGCTAATTAAGAAACTGCTAAACCTAAGCCAAATTAAGCTTCCCACAATGAAGAGAGCCCTTTTAGAACCAGCCCCTACCTCCCGGCTAGAGCTTTAAAAGACCAGGTTGTGCATTTCAATTCAAACTGCGCCTAGGGCTTCTTGGGGCTGTAAAGAAACTTGCTCTGTACTTAAAACTTTTTTGTTGCTTTGCTGGCGGAGCTTCCGGCAAAAAAAAAAAAAAAAAGCCCTGGGGAAGAAAATTCTTCTGCTTTGCCCTCCTGATTACTCGCCAAAGCAGTTACAAATTGTGGAGGACTTTTTCGTGACCATCCGAGGAAAATGTTTTTCAAAGTTGCTGGGAGTTTGCAGAATACTGGTGATATTACTCTAAAACTCTCAAAACTCAATTTCTCTTAGCCTGAAATAATTCAGATCAAGACCCCCTACTTCCGCCCTTAGGAACACGCATCCAAAGCCCTTAAACATCCATGTCCAAGTCTCCTTGGATTAGGATGGCAACCTCATCGTTACCGATTAATATACCCTCACATCTTTATTCCTCAGCCAGAGTAACGTATAGGAACTTAAGAGAGTGTATTTTCATGTCCAGTGACTTGAAATTTTCGGTTTCCCTCCCCACAAGGATTCGAGGGGGGGCGGGATGGGGAGGTTATTTTACTGATTGCCCAGAGATGAATTTCTATGAATATTTATTGATTTATTTTCCCGGCTCAGCGGGGGGGTTGCAAATAAATTTAGTGCGTTCTTTAAATAATTCCTTTTCTATGAGGCAAGATGTCATCTGAAACTTCTAAATAGGCATTTAATTAGCCCGGGTGTTGCTTCGGAACAAAAACTCCCGGCGAGAGCTTGGAGGACGCACTGTATTGCAAAGAGGCGGTCGATATGCAGAATTGATGCGCGCCAGCCTTTGTTGCCAGCCCATTGTGCCGGGCCATGCTTATGAAGACTAATCCAATCATAAATTGCACCCCTGCGCCAATCAGCGCGCTCAGAGCCTCCGGCGAATGCAGCTCGAGTGGAGAACTTTGTTGAACTTCATTGTCAGAGCTGTCACTTTTCAAAGCGCTTTAACGGGCGGGCCCCTATAAAACCATCACCTCGACGGGAGGACCACGGAAGACTCGCAGACGCCCAAGTGGAATCTTGGCGACGTTTTGCTAAAGCCCAGAAGAGAGGGCGCCGCGGGGGCCTGCGGGGCGGAATCCAGGCATTCACCCTCCGGCCCGAGGAAGAAGGGTTATTCCGCCCTGCCCCGCGCTTACCATGATGTTCCCGGGCCTCCTCAAGCCCCCCGCCGGGTACCCCAGCCTCCTGCGCCCCACTCCCACCTTAACGCTGCCCCAGTCCCTGCAGTCGGCATTTTCCGGCCACTCGAGCTTCCTAGTGGAAGATCTCATCCGCATCAGTCGTCCCCCTGCGTACCTGCCCCGCAGCGTTCCCCCGGCCGGCATGTCGCCGCCCAGACCCGGGCCCCCCTCGACCCTCCCCGACTCCGGCGCCTCCGATCTAGGCTCCCCGTGTGCGGGCAGCCGGCGGGGCGCCTCTCCGCAGACGTCCGTCTCCCCAGCCAGCGAGCCCACCTTTCTGAAGTTTGGGGTGAACGCTATTCTTTCCTCGGCTCCCAGAACCGGTAAGTGAGCGCACCATGCAGAGGGCAGGGCCACCTGTGGGGTCTTTCTGGCCTCGGTTTCCCCTACGGAACCCTGGAATGAATTTGCGCGCCCATGCGCACACGAACAAACGCCCCCTTCCCCCTCATCCCAGACCCCTACGTCGGAGAGCGGGAGGTTTGGCTGCAGGGGGCCGGGCGCCCGCATCTGTGCCCTGGTGCATCTGGTGTCCGTATTTCTTTTTATTTATTGGGAAGGGATGTCCGGGCCATACCTGGCTGTGCTCGGGGCTTATATACCCCTGGCTCTGTGCTCCGGGATCATTCCTAGAGAACCACATGCCTTGTTGGGGATCAAACTGGGTTGACCACGTGCAAGGCAAGAAGAGCCTTAACCACTGTCCTATCTCTCCCGCCCCGGAAGTCCGTTTTTTGCAAAACGCAAGACGCTATCATGAATAGCTTTGCGAATATGATGGGTCTGCAAATCTTATCCCCTCCCCCAGTCCTGTTATCTCCACGGTGCCTAAAATGGTGCCTGGAAGACCGACTAGTTGGAATAAACTTGAAGGAAGGTGTGCTAGTTTAGTTGATGTGAGACTTAGTGCATGGGGGGAGATAACTTTGGAAGCCAGCTGGGGGTTAATCAATCATACCTTGTGCTCATTGTGCGGTTCAATAATCCTAATCCTTTCTCTTTCCCTCGCCCCCTCCTTCTAGAAACGCCCCCTGCCTTGCTGCAGAGCGTCCCTCCCAAGACCTTCGCCTTTCCCTACTTTGAAGGCTCCTTCCAGCCCTTCATCAGATCTTCTTATTTCCCAGGTAGGTCTCCGCCCTTCCCCCTACCTTGGGGGTGGCGGGGCGGCGCCCCAGCTCCAGCCCCCGCCTCTCGCCGCCCCGAAGTCATATTTCTCCGTCCACCTCTCGGGGTTACGCTCTGGTTCAGAGGTTGCGAGGCGTACAACATTCACGAATCCGTCGCGCCAATTTGATGCCCTATTTAGCACAAGCGGTGACTGCTTGACACTTTGCACCAATTCCCTGCTCTACAAATTAGCAGGAATTGTCATGGTCCCAATTTGAGGCGGTTCCCTTCCCGGCGAGGAGCTGTTGGCATCCCTTCACGCCGGCGTTTTCCCACAGAGTCAGCGCGCTGGGCCACGATTCCCCACAAAGGTTTCAGCACCATGACCAATTGGTCAGCTCCTCCGGGCAGCCACACACAGACCGGCCCTCGGCCGGGAGACACCTACCAGCCGGGGCTAATTTCTCTTTAAGATCCATTCAGGGCTTCAGGCTTTTCACAAGACCACATGGGGTGCCCTCTTGTGTGGGATGCCTGGGGTCGTCCAGGAGGAGGGGACTAGATCCACCCACAACTCCAACCTGATTTCCCAACATACGCTCCCTTATCTTTTAAAGACGGTTGAGCTACTTAGCCCACAATTGGGTGCCGGACTAAAGGAGGAACCGCTTTAAAAGGTTCCAGGCTTTCACCCTGGAATCACATCGGTACCTCAAACAATGAGGCAAAAACTTCTGCAACTCAGATCCAAACTCAGAAGATGGAGGAGCCCCAGTACAGAGGAGAGAGAATGGGCAGGGAAAATGGGGGGGGGGATGGTGAAACTGCCACAGAACCACAAAATATCAGGGAAGAAACATGCAATTGATTTTTGAAAGGGGGAAAGGGAATTCACTCACCGCCCCTCCCCAACACACACACCATTCACCCCTCTGGTGATAATGGAATTTGCTTCCTTTCTCCCTCATCTCAATGCGCGAACAAAAACAACCCAAGCTTTATAAATAGCTTTTCATGTCCATTTAATGAAAATGATTCGGGGAAGAGAAGCCTCCGCCATCAGTATTCTCCCAATGGTCTTGGCCTGCAGTTGTGTTTAGTTTGAAAGTGTAAATCTCTTTTGTCCCAGTAATATATGGCTTTCGCTGCTTGTCCTCAGTCTTTTTCTGTTAGTTCATTACTACACAATTACCATTCACGCTTCATTAGAGTCTCTGTTTCTTTGTTTTTTTTTTCCCTCCCTTAAAGCGAAACTCTCGCTGTTTTTATCATACCAATACCCATTGGGAAGCGGTCAATGTGCTAATTAGCTGCCACTTTTCATGTATTCGGCTGAATTCTTCGTTTCTGTGGGGGGAGGGGAGAAAAGATGAATATAAAAAAAAAGATGAATACTGATGGGAGTTTTTAAAAATCCAGAGGATTTTCTCTATCAGATCGAAAAAGCGGCCTCATTTTCATCCAAAGAATGCAAAAGCCCCCACCGTGTTACAAAAGTTTAAGAGAAGAAACCTACTGACCTCGGGGGGATATTTTATTATTTATTTATTTATTTGTATCATCCCCCCTGCTCCTTGCTCTTTCAGAGCACAGACACAGGTTTGCTTCTCTGAAACTGTTGCATGAAAAAACAAAATAAGTTCTTGTGGAGACTTTTTTTTTCTTCTGTTTCCCGGGTTTTACCTAATCCGAGTTTGCACGGTTGAGAGGGGAAGCTATTAGGGCGGAAAGCGCCTTTCACTCTCATAGGTTTGTAGGTTTGTGGCTTATTCTCCAGGGGAAGAAAAAAGGAGCGCTTTAAAGAGATGAAGGGATCAGAGAGAGAAAGACCCCTCCCCCACACACACCCCCAAGGAAGGCAGGACAGAAGGGGCGCCCCCCCCACCTTCCGGGGCTGGACTGGATGTGGAGCGGGGGTGCGGGGGGGAGCAGACACCACCACTCACTCGCGACCTCCACATTCCCGGTCCGCAGCATCCTCCAGCGTGGTGCCCATCCCCGGTACCTTCTCCTGGCCGCTGGCAGCTCGCGGCAAGCCTCGCAGGGGCATGCTGCGCCGGGCTGTATTCTCCGACGTGCAGCGCAAGGCGTTGGAGAAGATGTTCCAGAAGCAGAAGTACATCAGCAAGCCCGACCGCAAGAAGCTGGCGGCCAAGTTGGGCCTGAAAGACTCACAGGTGAGGCCCCAAATCCCTTGCGCCATCCTTCAGGGAGGCTCACCTGAAGCCTCTCAGGTTCCGGTGTATAGATGAGGGGAGTGTAAAGCCCGCGCTGGGAAGGAGCGCTCGAGCCTGCCCTTCTAACGGCCCGCTTCGTTCCCCGCCCCATCAATAAATCGGGGATCTGCGCCCCCAAACCCAACTGCCAGACTCCAGAGAGTCCCCAGTCTCAGCACCCAGCACGCTCCCGAGCTGGCGCTGGTCCATGGGCGTTCAGCCCTGTTCCTTCTTCCCTCTTCTCTGCCCAGGTGAAAATCTGGTTCCAGAATCGACGCATGAAGTGGCGCAACTCCAAGGAGCGCGAACTTCTGTCCAGTGGGGGCTGCCGCGAGCAGACCCTTCCCACCAAACTCAACCCGCACCCTGACCTCAGCGACGTGGGCCAGAAGGGCCCTGGAGACGACGAGGAGGAAGAGGAGGGTCGGGGCAGCCCGCGCCACCGCCTGGCTTACCACGCGTCCCCGGACCCTCGGCACCTCCCGGATCCCCGGCTCGAGGGGGTGCTGCCCCCTTCCCCCGCGCACTCGAGTAGTCCCGGCAAACCTTCGGACTTCTCCGACTCTGAGGAGGAGGAGGACGACGGCGAGGACGAGGAGATAACTGTGTCCTAAGGGGTGCTGGCTGCTGCCGGGCGTTTGGAAACGTAGTAGTGGGACCCATTCTGCGCGCGCGCGCGCTGTGGCCTCCCGCATCTGCAAGGGACGCTGCCAAGCGCTCAGGCGCCTTCCGTGGCCCCAGATGATATTTCCTCCCCCAACCCCGCCAGCCAACAACCTTCTCGGCTTAAGTTAAATGCAGGTCCAGGTCCCAGCCTTAAGTTTTTCACAGGGGCTACCACCATTTCCTTAATTGCTCGCTAATGAAAACGTGGGGGGGGGGCGAGGGGAGTGTTTCTCTAGGAACCGCGCTGAGAAATGAGCCAAGCGCTGCCCACCCATAGCACTGACAACTCAATGGCAAGGGCCTTTCCTGGGGAAGGGATTCAAACCATAGTCCTAGCCCCTTCCATCCCTTTATAGCCTGGGTAGCAAAGCCCCTAACCTAGCTCCGGGGACATCAGTACCCCAGTTCATCTGGAGCAATGCCCTTAGAAAACTCAAGAATTTGAGGGAATTACATATATGTGTGTGTGTATATATATGCATATATATACACACATATATATCTATGTTTCTCTTCTAAGGCACAAGGGAGTATGATTTTTTTTGTCACGTTGCAGAAGTGAGTCGAAGTTGGAAGAAATTCTGTATGTTTGTGTATAAGTGGTTTCTCTGCAGTTTCTGCACCCGTAGCCTACACGCCTCGCACTCTGTCTCATGCCCTCCCTTGACTTTTGGGCCAGTTTCACTGAGCTGCAAAGCTCCTGAGTGCCGGGAGTGATAATGAACAGAGACCCACAAACATCTTTGATATTTTTTTCTTTTCGTTGAACTTTGCTGTCTTTGCACAGCTTTTATGAACTGTACACTATTTTGTACACATGTTTTGTATGGATATTTTATACCAAGGTTATTGTGAATGACTATAAAATACTGACTAGCTTTCCTTTGCTTTATTTTTGGCAATGAATTTTAAATTTTTAAAAGGTAGCTTTTTGAGTGCATAACTTATAAAGAAAGACTTATTTTGTATTTTTACCCTGTACATATTTTTATATATGTGTATATGTATTAAATGAGCAAATGCCAAATAAAAAGTAGACTGGACACAATGGTCAGGTGATGCTGTTCACTCACAGAATATTCGTGCAGAAAGAAACAATTCCGTCCGAGGGCTGCTGAATTGTATACAGAACAAGCTGAAGTTCAAGAGATGAGGCCACACATTTAAAACCACCCAGTTCATTGGTGTCCACATTAGAACTAGAAACCTTTAACTTTGTCTCTCAGGCCAGTGTCTCTTCTGTCGCCTTGCCCCCATAAAACAACTCATGGTTACAAGTAAAGCAGTACCAATAAACTGGTACCAACCAGATGAGTCTACACTAATCCTTCTCATCTCTCAGACCTGAAATAATGGGCTAAAAGAAGTCAGTAGTAGATAAGGTGCTTCAAATTTGCAATTGTGTTTCTTTCCCTTTGTAAAGGCATATTTCTAAGTTCTAAAGAAACTCAAAGTTGCTCGACTCTGGGTATGAAGTGGTTTTATTTGGTATGTCATCTCTCTACACCTGACTTGAGAGTCCAACTATAGACTTTGGAGCCCCCAGTAAAACAAAAGTTCTCTAAAATAAATTACCTTGATGATCAAGGGTGTAGAAAGTGTGCTGTGCATCGCATGAATGAGGCCCTGGGTCTGATTCCTGTAGCTTAGCTGAAAACTTAATTTTGGAAAGAAAAAAACAAAGATAGTAAAACTTACAGAAGTTGGAAATAAAGATTTCAAATTAGTTACAGGTTTTTTTTTAATGTCATTTGTTTTATGTTAACATTAAAATGGTTGCATGGGTAGGACACTTGCTTGCATGTGGTAGACCCAGGTTTAATCCCCAGCATTCCATATGGTCCCCAGCATCCTCTAGAACACCATTGGGTATGGCCCAAAAAACGAAAAACAACAACAAAGTGTGGTGCAGTATTTCTGTAAAGTATTTTAAACCCTCGGCTAATGAATAAGATTAGATTAAAAAGACAAGAAAAGTGGCTGCAGTAACTCCTCCCTCTAACAGAACTCTTAGCTCCTTTACACATCTTCTTTGCATTCATTTATCATGTGATACACTTTGACCAATGGGGCATTAGTAAATGTGAACCAGAGACTTGGGACATGCCTCAGTACCAAGGGGCGCTGAGAAGCCTCAGTCAATAGCAGGACAGACACCCAGACACACAGGTGAGATCACCCCCCTCCCCCACCCCTCCCACCTCCCATTATCCAACTACCAGCTGACCTCAGAGCTGTGAGACAGTGAAGGATCAGCTGAGATAGTTCTGACCAGCAGAACTGAGAGCAAAGAAAACAGCTTTGTCTTGTTTTAGTACCTTAAGTGATAAAAGTTATTCGGTTAGAGTCTGTAAAATGAAATAAAATACATCGTAATTTTATTTTATTTTTATTTTTATTTTTTGCTTTTTGGGTCACACCCGGCGATGCACAGGGGCCACTCCTGGCTCTGCACTCAGGAACCATTCCTGGCGGTGCTCAGGGGACCATATGGGATGCTGGGATTTGAACATGGGTTGGCCGCGTGCAGGGCAAACGCCCTACCCGTTATGCTATTGCTCCAGCCCCTACATCGTAAATATTTGAAAAAACAACAAAAAAATTAAAATCATCTCAATATTTTCACAGGAGATGGCTCAAGGGCTGGAGGGCATGCTTTGCAGGAGGGAGCCCAGGGCTTGGTTTCCTCTACTGCATGCTCCCCAGAACGCAGTTGAGAGTCTCTCTGAGTCTCAGCCTTGCTGAGTATGTCCCCCAACCCAGAAAAAAAATTAGCAGAAAATCACCTCAAATCCAAACATGAAAAGACACAAATCAAGAATTAAAGTATTTTATGGAGTTGTAGAAGAATTCTCTCTAATTAGAATCACACCATGAATTTACCCTTACAAAGTCCTATTGTAAGCATTATCCATTGTCACTTTATATTCCATAGTCTTCTATAGTTTATTCACTCTTAGATTATTGGATTTAAGATGGCTTCACTCCACTTATGATGGACTTACTGTAGCTTCCAAAATGTTACTACTAGGGTCAAAGAGATAGTAGGTCAGGTAGGGCTCTTGCCTTGCACATCCTCACACCCCATACGATCCTCTGAGTTCATTAGGAAGGATCCATGAGCATGATATTGGGGTAGGCCTTAAGGATCACTGGGTATAGCCCCAAAACAATACAAAACAAAAAGTCACTGTTGGGATGGAGAGACAGAACAGTGGGTAGGGCAGTCACCTTGCACATGGTTGATCTGGATTCAATCTTCAGAACTCTATATTGTCCTCTGAGCCCTGCCGGGAATAGGAGTAGACCCTAAGCACTGCTGGGTGTCGCCCCCAAACACATATAAAAAAAGTCAAGTCACTGTTATCAGTAGAGCTACAGACAATTTGTACAACTTTTTTTTCTTAGTCCTTGATCTGTATAGCACAGCGGGTAGGACGCTTGCCTGACACGCAGCCAACCTGGGTTTGATTCCTCCATCCCTCTCGAAGAGACTGGCAAGCTACCAAGAGCATCCCACCCACGCGAGCGGGGCAAGCTACCTGTGGTGTCTTTGATATGCCAAAACAGTAACAGCAAGCTTCACAATGGAGATGTTACTGTTACCTGTTTGGGCAAATTGATGACAGTTGTTCATCAAGAACAAAAAAAAGTCCTTGATCATTTTTTGTGGATAGGTTCCCAGAAGCAAAACATCTGGGAATGTAAATTTGTAGCAAAAGGTGGGGTGCTTTTATAGTGGTTGGTATCTGTGGCTAACATGCAGTCTTGGACAATCACACTTACACTCCAATTGAAATGTATGAAAAATGTCTGTTTCGTGGACTTCTTTTGTTTGGGGGCTACACCCAGTGATGCTCAAGCTCTTGCTTTACTCAACAGTATGATCCCTGAGTGCAGATCCAGAAGTAAGGCC